>NW_020221655.1:11852-87174 GCF_003070985.1 Temnothorax curvispinosus
ATTGTGCGTTACATAAGACAAAGACTTAAGGCATAAAACACTGCCAAGACAGCCATTCTGCGTAGGCTCTAACGCGAAATTCATACGCCAAGTATTTTAAAGGCCATTGCACGTAACAAAGTTTTAGTCATAATCGTAAGGCCGTAAGAAAATAGACCAATCACACTCGATTATTCTCCTTGAGCTCGAAGAATAATCGAGTGTGATTGGTCTATTTTCTTATGGCCTTACGACTAAAACTTTGTTACGTGCAATAGCCTTAACATGGTGCAAAAATGAATTAATCCGTTTTGAATACATTAAAGCGTTATTTCGACTCAGACTGCATACGCGATGATCGCGCGGCACTTTGCACGACGCGCTCAACGACGGATTACGTTCGCGCACGTATCATTTACAGAGATATAATCACGATCGCACGCAACACGACACTCCGAAAATCACGGATCATTTTCTGCCTAATTGACGCTCGCTTCACTATGTAACGACGGGAGAACAAAATTCGCGAGACGCGCGCCAAAATTCACGACACTGCCGCGGCGACGCCGCGACGCCACACTTGTTAACACAAAGGGCACGCACTCAATCGCGTTTTTCGGGCCGATTACCGTCTCCCGTTACAGCAATCTTACTACGATACATTATTGTAATGAACGCACGAATAGATACTTAGATATACGAGTCGGAATCGAGACAGGTATCCGCAGGGTACCGTGCGCGAAAACATGACGGCTGCCTACTTGCCGAAGCGGATCGATCACTTCGATCGATAGAGGCTGCGGTCCACTTGACGCTACAAAAATGCTTCCAAGTATTCTTCTTCTCTTTTCTTTCAATGAAGAAAGAAGGAGAAGAAGAACGCTCCAAAGCATTTGTGTAGCGTCAAATGGCCCGCAGCCGGAATCTCGCGAAATACGAAATACGCGTCTCGAGAGGTCACGATGCGACGAACGTCGATCTCACGACTCGCAGTTAACCGAATTAACCGAAATCATGCTAATCGCGGCCGTACTTCCTTGTTAAAACGTGTCACGACGTTGCATCACTCGCAGCAGTCGCATCCTCCGGCCTGCGTCCTGCGACTACAACCACCCGCGACGACGCGACCACAACCCCCCACGACGCTTCCCTACTTGAAAATTTTTAAAGTGGCGTTAGCAACTTCACGATATTACGCGATACGATGTGAGTCAATTAGAGACTAAGTAATTGAGGTAAACCACTTAAAAATGTACGATCAAAAGCCAGTATTGGGATGCATATAAATTTTGATAATAATTACATAATTACATAATTACATAATTACATAATTACAGATAGAGTTATTGCAACGGAACAATAACATAAATTGCGTGAAATATTCGCAATCTATTGAATTATTATTAAAAAAATGGATTTAATTTCATCTTCTTGATTTATTAAAATTAAAAATTATCTATGTTTCGAATAATTTTTATTTTGCTATGAGTTTCGCGCTCCTATGATCAACAAAGTTGCAATTATCTGATGAGACGCGATATAAAATTAATCCAACATAAGCAGCATAAAAAAGTTATGTAATACACGGGCGAGACACGTACATTTTGATATTTTAATTAAAAGTATTTTTTATGTCAACTTGCAGGATTATCTTAAGAAATATTTGTAAGAAATGTATTTTTTCTCGTCTCTTGATATTAATACGAAGATTATATTATTATAATAATATAAAGATACTAAACTATTATAATTAATTAAAAAATACTACATATAATATTATATACATATAAAGATATGTATAATATATAATATATAACATACATATTATATTATAATATATACATATAAAGATTACATTAGTATAGGATTTGATGCTTTTTATACAATGCATTCATCCGCAAAGAGATTTATATTTGACGTTGTCTTGATTTATCACAGGATTTATTCCTGGCCGCAACGACAGGCATACCTACGGCATGACTTTCATGAAAGCCGTGGAAGTCGGTGGCAAAGAGTGGCACAAAACGCAAGCGAATCTGTGGGAACAGGACGCGATAAGGGCTCACGCTCTGACAGAGCGGACAGAGCCGACACATCTTCTATCTGGAGCGAGGGCAGATAATGTGGACTTTGAGACCGATGACGGTGATGGCAAAGACAGAAAAACCTACGGTACTTGCATATTACGTTGCTTGTTAATTTCTGTCATTTCTAATTTAATCTAACAATGCATATTGCGTTATTTCAAATACAATTAATTAATATTGTTTACTTCTAAAATAATAATGAAAATAAAAGACCAAGTTGAATAGATATATTAGAGATTAACAAAGATTTATCCAAAACTTAAAATACATAATTTATTATTCTGTTAAAATACATAAAATGCATACTTTTAATAATAGATTTTCGTAATAAAAGTGTTCTGATTATAATAATTGATTAAAAGATTCAAGTTCTATTGAGGTTCGAAGCGGAGCATCAAGTTCCAAGAACTATTGTGTAATTATTTTCGTTGCAGATTATAATGTCGACTCAGAAAAACCGCCGATCCCTGGTTATACAGGCCACATTCCAGGAGCGAGACTTGAAGTTGATCATTCCAAGGGGTACGGTGAATCCGCCCGGATAGGATTTCGAGCTGTCCAAAAGGAACGTGATGAGAGGCACGCCAAGGAGGATATGGGCTATTAAACGGCTATTGAACTTTCGTGTTATTTCATAAAAATGTATTTAGATATAATGGTATATAATTTTTACATTATTATTATTAAGGGGTTAGTCTACTCTAGATCGGGCAGAAACAGGCGAATTTTCAGGAATTAATTTCAGACAAAATATCGGTGATACATGAATGATTTTTTTTTTTATTATCTTTATTAGGGTTTCAAGAACATGTACCAATTTTTTGGTGTAAAAAGATTTCAAAATGGCGATGAGGCACTCCTTCGCGCGCAATTATGCTTTTCAAACGGTGTACATGGTTTCTGAAATGTGGGTGGTCTGAAAAAAAAATATGGTCATTAACTATATTGTATTGTCTTCGGAATGACGGAGCTTTTTTTCTCTCCTTGTTTTTGGCGTCAAGAAAAAAATTCTTGAATTTTTCACTGCATTTTTGAAAAATTCAGGAATTTTTTTCTTGACGCCAAAAACGAGGAGAGAAAAAAAGCTCCGTCATTCCGAAGACAGTACAATATAGTTAATGACCATATTTTTTTTTTTTCAGACCATTCATATTTCAGAAACCATGTACACCGTGTGAAAAGCATAATTGCGCGCGAAGGAGTGCCTCATCGCCATTTTGAAATTTTTTTACACCAAAAAATTTGTACATGTTCTTGAAACCCTAATAAAGATAAAGAAAAAAAATCATTAATGTATCACCGATATTTTGTCTGAAATTAATTCCTGAAAATTCGCTTGTTTCTGCCCGATCTAGAGTAGACTAACCCCTTAATGAAATAATTACAAAAATACGTAGAAAATAAATATTAGTATCGCATGATTTGATGTACACTCGGTATTATAATTCTTTCCTGTGTTCAACAATTACCTTCCGCGATGTGGCAGCCTACTCATTCTTTCCATTTCCAATTGCACGGTTTTCTTCCAGAATTCTATATCTAGCGTCGTTTGTCCATAAGATAAAGACATTAATCTAGCGAAAACCTTAATGCGTGTAGGTTGTCTGCATCTATATTCTTGTTTGCACTGCGCATCTTCACAAAATCGTCTTGGATAGTCTGAATATATAACAAAATAATATAAGATAATTAAATATATATATATAAAAAAAAACAAAGCCATTAAAGTAAATTGAATGAACATAGATATTAACGTCGAAAGAATCAAGCAAGTATGACATACTTTTGTGATTTCTTCATTAAAAACGAATTCTGCGTCCTTCAAGGCTTGTATGTACTGACCATAGAGATATAAGAATAGAGTGCGCGAGTCATATGCTCGCACGTAAGAGACTGCGATATAGGAATAGAAAGAGAACGCTGCATATGGGCCCCTGCTGTCTTTATCTATGCACGCATGCGTCTTTGCGCTGCTCAGTGTCTATAACGCATGTAGAGATATAACCTATAATAACGCATTTATGTTCTAACCTCTTGAACCCCTTTGAAAATATGTCCTTAAATAATAATTCCCAAAATTACCAAATTATTACAGCAAAGTACATAGTATTACCATAAAATATTACTTTTTTTTGAATATGGAATTGAATATGGAATTGTATATAAATATACTCAATATATATAATAATAAAACAAAATTTATTACATGTTGTTTATACAATGTTAATCATAGAATAGAATAGAATTCTATTCAGTCTTTTATTATTTAACACAAAAATTAAATTTTTTAAACACAAAGATTAAATTCTTTTAACACAAAAATTAAATCTTTTAAATCAGTCTTATTATTTAACACAAAGAAATAAAATATAAAAAAATAAAAAAATAAAAATTTTACTACAAACAATATAATATCAAATGCACATTATTAAATATTTATAAAAGTATACAGTTTTGCTATTGTCCACTGAAAATTAATTAAATTTTGAGGTTAGAGATATTAATATGTACTTACGTGTGAAAACTACAATTGGAATTAGGAGATGCTTCTGTTTTACATATCAAGCATTTCTTTGTCATTTTAAAATGTTTTTGCTTAAATAAGAAGAAGGTTAGCTAAAAACGACATAGAGATAGAACGAGATAAAACATCGAGAATACCGAGGTACAATCTTTCATGACCTGCACATCACTGCACATGCGCGCATAGACAAAGACAGCAGGGGCCCATATGCAGCGTTCTCTTTCTATTCCTCTATCGCCTTTTCAGCTCGCTTGCGCACTCTATTCTTATATCTCTATGGTACTGACGCATATTCGCCAATCGATTCTCATCTTTCAAATACTGATGTGCAGCTTCAACTACCTGACTTAGAGGGCCTCTAGATAGGGTATCTAGAGGCCCTCTAACCTGACTATATAAATTTTCCGAATCCGCATCGACATTTAAAATAATTTGAATGAAACACTATAAATGAACATTTCATTAGTTAATTTTCATAGAAAAAGAATAATATAATTTATGCTATAAATAAATACTTACAGGAACGAACGACTTCACATCAGAAAAGATTAGAATTGGAATGTCTGTTTCGTATTCCATTGTGTAATACTTAAAGTCGTACGTCAGTTTTTGAAACGTAAATAGATCAGAAAGGGCTTTATAATTTTCCTTGCCAGTCCCAGTAAGTGTACCGGTGGTTAAGCCTGTCTCGTCTATTACAAGGTGTGTATTATTGCTTAATTGGAGAATACCACTTGTCAATCTTGCATTCATAATCCTTCTTGAAAACAATGCGAATATATTCATCATACGTGATATATCGTGCATACTGACAATGTGCATTCAACGAGAGACAAACTTACTTCGGAATTAAAGCCAGTTCATTCAAATTTTCCAAAGTCATCTCCAAAAAGTGACTTTTTTTTACAAATAATTTTAGAAAGTTATAAAACTCTTTCGGGAAGATTTTGAGTTTACTAGCTCGCTGGAAAATTCGTTATGTTCAACGGAAATGTACCGAGACAAAAATAATCTCTTCTCATATATCTAAAAACATTACAAAAGATGAAATATTACAGAAATAACACACTTAGATGTATATTTATATAAAGGTATTAAAAAAATTACATTGTAGAAAGCAGGTGACATATCAAATAATCCGCAGCTAAGCTATCTCCAAATAGCAATTGACTTAATATTATGTGCAAATTACTCCTGATGAGCTGTGCTTTAGACATTATTTCCGGAGCATTAAAAATTTTAGGTTTTGTGAGTTTAATTATTTTTACTGTGTGTAACCGAGGTACTAGGGAAGCCGGTGGATTATGAGTATGTATTTCGGCTTCGTTCATTTTATCATCTGAGCCATGAATAGTACTTAATATTGGAGGAGATATATAAATATAAATAAAAAATATTAAAATGAAATTAATATCTAATAACGATTGTACCGCAGATCTACTACCAAATGCGGTTTGAAGCATATTATATAGTTCTCGATTGAGGACTTAATTCTCTCTTAAATATGGCTTCAAACCTCTTTGTGGTAATAATCCGTAGTATAATTATATTATATTAGACTAATTTTATTTTAATATTTTTTATTTATTTTATATATCTCTCGATTATATTATTGACCATTTGTTGTTGTTATACAGATTTAGTTACAAAGATTTAGATAATATTTAATAATATCACTCTTATTATATCTTTGAAAAAATTGAAATTATATATTGTTTATAGTATACTTATTATGTAAACATCAATAGAAAGTATTAATGAAAGTATATACAAAATGTATACGGGTATCTTTAAAGAACTTATTATAATTACTTTTTATTTTATTGCAAATTATCCTGAATACTTGATAATATTATATACTATCAGGTCGAGGGGAAAATTGATTTCAAATAAGAAAAATAATTTGTACTCAAATAAAATAAATTTAAAAAAAAATAATCATAAATTTTAATAAAATCTCTTACCTGCTTTAAAAGAGTCTTTTCTTGTCAATCTTTTTTTCGAAATCATTCAGCGCATTCTGAATACAAAAACAGCTTCGCTGTTTTCAAGCATTTTTACATCTTGCCAAGGATCAGATTGTACAAAATAGTCAATGCATTTGATTGTCGAGCGAATCGAACTTTATTAAATACGAATAGCAATAACGTCATCGACGAAAACTCATAGTAATAAAAACGTGTGAAGAACATTGTCATTCGACGGTGCAAACAATTCGCTCGACAATCCAATCCTTGGAAGGATGAAAACCTGCTTGAAAATAGCGAAACTACTTGTATTCAGAATACGCTGAATGATTTCGACAAAACGACAATAATAGCTGTTAGATACTTTTGTTCGCGTTCTATCATGATCAGCATCGGCATCAAATCTGGTAGTCTTTCTGCCGACAAACTTTATTTGTAGCAGATACTTTGCAAAATCTGCTTTCGACAGACTTGGCTGTCTGGGGAATTGATGTCTTCGGATGATATCAGTATCTGCGAGCCACTGAGTTTTTTAAAATGACTGTAAGAGAATAGTGAAAATTTTTTAGAGGCTTGTTCGAAGCCTAGCAGTATGGAAGGAGTCTACACGATTTCTAATAAAAGCGAGGATATTTGGAGAATAAAATTTACAGCCTGACTTTTGTGGCTAACTCCTAACTTGAGCTGGGGACTAATAGTTTCCTCTTTAAATACAGAGAGGTTCACGTGTGGCAATATATTCTCGGTGGGTCGCCATCACATCACCTTCCGAGAGGGCGAGAGGTGGCGATCGAATAAAAACCGACAATTTTTCGTCAGATTTGAAGGATCTCCGGCTCATTCAGCCTCATTAGACCAGTCCACATTTCTCTACGTCATGATCGCCATAATAGATTAAGAATAATATGTATACTTTCGCTTTTAGTACGCTCTTCTGTTAAGCCTATCATACAATACAAAAGTACAAGCAATAGCAACAGGGGCTCGATTTTTGAATTAATTTGCAAGAAAAACATATGCGCAAATTCTGCTCTTACAGAAACGTTGCAGGTTGATTGACTAAAAGCAGACACGCTGTTATATATAGACAATTATCACTATAATATAGAAATATTAAACAAATATATATGACTTTTCACATATCCATTGTGTGCATACAGATATCAGAATAATTGTAAATTACAAAATTAATATTGCAATGTGTGTATAAATTTAGGCATTGATTCATACACTTATATCGGATAATCGAAAACAATTTGGCATTATTGATTTCTATCGGGAAGGAATAGAACAGAATAAGTACACTACAAGTATGTGTAAACATTGCATTTATTTAACAAGAAAATTGGAATTACAAAAGGTTGTTTTTAGGCTATAAATTTAGAAGACCGTTTTATGTTAACTTCGATAGAAATATACTGCTGCGAATTTTTCTAAGTGATATAAATTCGATGCCCGCAAAATGGCTTTGCCATTACAATTTTTTTTTATTTTTATAATAATATATTGACAAGTTAAATTAGGCACTTAAGGAAATATTAGATACAATAGATGATCGTGTAATATATTACAAAAAGATATATATATAGTCGAATATCACATCAAAATTAAGATCTTTTCATCAGTCATTTCATCAGCCGAAGGAATATTGCAAATCATACACATGAGGCAAAATACATGTACATTTACTTCATATCTCACGTTTATCTTGCAAATTAACGGATGTTACTTGTTATTTATATTTTATTCGTGTATATTTGACGTTGAAGTAATCGTGATAATAATTTACTTGTTATATTGCAGACACAATCTTATTTCTCGAACATCATTTTCAAGAACACCATTACACATATGCTCTATATTTTTTTAAATAAAGATTAATCAGTAGAAAACTGACTTAATAAAGGAATGGAAATAGTATATCTCCCTTCAGCAAATAAAGAAAAGTATCAAGCTTGAGTGTTTCTTCTAACCAAGGATTATTATGTGAAAAATTGTTAATACAATGTTAATGGAAAATTAACATATTTAAACTTAATTAAATGTTACTTGTTTTCGATGTTAATAATTAATGCAGGAAATAACTTTATTTTGAGACAATTTTTGTTGACAAATGTCTTTTAATAAAATTGATAATTTAGTTCTACCAATTCACGAATATATGATTGTGTAACTATTAATTTATGAGAAAAATAAAATTGATCAAAGAATGAAGAAGCACTTTGTTGAGAAGTAAAGATTACATATATTCATTTATATTGAAAAACTTGTTTGTAGCTTTTCGACTTTTAACGAATTAGAAATCTTTACTCTAGCTTTTACGTATATGTACATCGTCGATTTATGTCCCGCTTCAGGATTAAGTTATAAATCATCCCACCGACATAAAGACATATTTTTGCCAATTTTAGGACAGTTACCAGAATTTAGGAAATTTTTTAATCCTTTTAAAAGAAACACAGTCTTGCTTACCACTATATCAGTCATCCATTGACTTTATATCTGAACAATATTATAAACGTAAATAATTAATTTTTTTCGAATTTGCAACATTTTTTTATTTTTATTAAGCCTTTTTTGTTTTTAATATTTTTGCAAAAAATAATACTAAAAGTTTATATATTTTCCATAATTCTACGCTCATGTGTATTTTTTTTTCTTTTTTTTTAGAAATAGCAACTAGAAAAATAAGTATACTACTTCCTTCTTCTTTTTATTTTTTTTTTATATGTAGTACTATAGAATATTATTTTAATATCAAATGCTCATTTTTTTATGGCTACTAATTTATAGTTTGAAACATTTTAATTTAAGAATATATTAATAACTATTTTTTTGTACCTGATAATCATTTCGTCACAGACGAAATTTCATTATTATTCTTTACTTTTTTCATGTATTTAATAAGTGATTGTTCATAATATCACGCGATGTACGATAGTATTAACAATAATTACGATAGTCGCACATAAGACACCATATATTATATATTCATTGATATTAAACGAATAAAACTTACGTATGAGATAATGAATAATATACATTGAAGAAATCACGTTGAATAATTTTGATGCAACAATTATTACTTACTAATTACTATGCTGTAATCGTGCAACTATTTAATTATCTACAAAGAAATTGACTAAAATGCAAAAAATTATTTCATTTTTATATAAAAGATCGGATGTATACAAATATCATTCTTCTCTTAACTTTAATATTGCAATACGTGCAATAAAGTTTGTGATTTATATTAAAGCTACAATCAGTTAGGCTTGCTTAGATCTCTCTAAATCTTTAACCAGATAATGGCGAAATAAATTCGCGATTAGATAATTTAATAGTTACACGATTACAGCATAGTAATTACTATTGTTGCGTAAAAATTATTTAATGTGATTTTTCCGGAATACATTGTGCATATTGCTCATTACCTCTTACATGAGCTGTTCATCTAATATCAATAAATCTAAAATATCTGGTGCCTTGTAGGCTATTAAAATTATCGTTAACACGATCTCTACCACGTGATATTATGAACAATGACTTATAAAAGAGAAGACGAAGAAATTAAAGAATAGCGAAAAATAACGAAATTTCGCCTGTGACCTTAAAAAATAATCAGATGCAAAAAAATATTCATTAACATATTCTTTATTGAGAATGTTTCAAACTATAGATTGCTAGCCATATCCCCAAAAATGAGCGTCTGATATTAAAATAATCTTCTATAGCATTACGCTGCAAAGTTTCTCATCTAATGCTTTGCGGCCTCGTTAAAGATTTAGAGAAATCTAAGCAAGCCCAACTGTTTGTAGCTTTAATATAAATTATAAACTTTATTGCACATATTGCAATTTTAAAGTTTGAATAAGATTGATATATCTGTGTATCCAACCTTTCACATCAAAATGAAATATTTTTTTGCATGTTAGTAAGTGCAGATAGTTAACATTTCTTTCAGGATGTTACATGTACAGTTAGTAATAAGTTACATACGCATTACTAACTACATATGTAACATCCTGCTTATGTATTTGTGATTTCCAAATCCTCCACAAAAAGAAAAAATAGGATATTAAACGGAGGACACATTTATACCTTGCCAATATTACAAATTATTTCAAAATAAGGCCTAATATCACAAGGTACTAAACACGTCACATAAGACGATCTTATCATTCTTCGTCACTTATCGTTAGCCCCCAATCGGTACCAATCATCATCAGACGCATCTCGTCAAACACATCACTTAAACTATATCTTCGTTTCAGTCTTGTATACGTAATATTTAATATGAATATAATTTTAGAGAACATGTCCGGATCATAGACCGATCTAGCTGTGTTAGTCAAGTCAAATGGCTCTATAATATTGCAATAGTGTAGATAAATGTCATGAAAAGTAATATTTTCGGGTATTTTTTACTTCAATATAAAGAATATTCATTTACCTTCGATACATAGATACTTCCATTGATAAGGATCATTTTTTGATGATTGCACCATACGACATTCTTCTTTTGGTATTTTGCTTGCTAAACGTACGGATATCGCATATTGGCTGAAGCTAATTTAACGGCAAGAGTTAAATGTCTGTCTATCAAAGTATCATCTAGATATTCTATAATGTTTATATTTGAAGTTACTTACTCAAATTCAACATAATATTTGAAAAATTCAAATAGTAATTCCCCAAGAGATTGATGATTCTCAGGCAAACGATTGGACGGTGGAATATTCAAATCCTCATGAATATTGATATTATAAATATCCGCATCCGGCCTAAATTTGTTTGCAAATATTGAATGCAAACATGGCAGAACAGGAGGATTGGTCCCACCTATTAAAGCAATACTCATATTCTAATATTGCAGAATAATCGGGACGCAAAAGAGAAACAGCAATAAAAAGTTTGTGGCATACATACATTGTAAGAAATGTATAACCATGAGGACTAAAGAGTAACTGGACAATGTCCTACATTTTGGATTATTGATATTATGCCATTGAGCCCAAAGTTTAACGACGAGCGCTAATGGTTTTACTCTCCAGTCAACTGTAAAGAACATTTATATAAATAGTGATTAAAATATTTTTTTCAATACATATATACTTTCAAATATATGCATACACAAAAGTTATTATTAAACTTACGTTTTGAATAACAATATAGTAGATGCGCGTTCTTGATGCAAACAGAATTATTACAATTCATATCAACTTTAAATTTCCGTGCTACATCAAAGAATGTTATAATGGGTACTTTTGCGTGTATCATTTCGAGTTGGTCAACGAAATCTGGATACAAAGAATGAGAAAAATATTATAAAAAATAAAATTATTATCATTGAACGATACAAGTGCATACAAGTACATTAAAATAAGTTTTTACATAAGAATGTTATGCAATATTTATAAATTTTACACACCACTTTGTTTAAGATGCTTTAGCACTTCCAGTAAATGTTCTATAGCTATACATCTTACATCCAATTCAGTGTGTTTCACTAAAAGACACACGTCGACGTCGCTATCATTTGAACCAAACCCATTCATTGTTGAACCAGCCAAAAATACACAACAATTTGGATATAAAGTCTAAAACCATTATTTTTTTAATATATATGGGTAAATAGTAAATATGATATTAATATGTTATTTTGAATTTTGTTTTTAAACATATCCTGGCAATATTTGACTTAGCAATATTTAGCTATATCAAGTTTTATTTCGCTCGTTCACTCTCTTCCTCTCTCTTATACTTTACCTTAATATATGTGTTGAGATGCTTCCACAGCATCATTTTCTTTTTATAAGTAACTTCAGTTTGCTGATGCGTAATAAATTTACGCCAAACTTGTTCGGACAAATCATCCCATGATGATCCAGTAACAAGATTCTTTGGCACAGAAGTTACTTGTAATAAATGAGATCTAGCAAGAAATCTATCAGGGGCGGCATTACATCCAGGAAACATATCGTAATGCGATACTTCAGAATATTTACGATTTCGTGGAAATCTTTGTGAAGCTGCATTTTCATTCTTTCCTGGAAATAAATTCTAATTAATTTGAAGTAAATTATTTTTTACTGCATTTTATAATTTCAATATATAGTATATTAACATATATTATTAGATAGAAAAAGAACTTATATATACCTAAATATCTTCTCCTGTTCTGATAATTTTGCACATGTGATCTCGGAGTAGAATTAGTAGTATCGTAATTACTGTTGGATCGTTGGGTTGGATAAAACTGATGTGCAGAGGCACTTGAAATTAAACCATCTGCTGTATTATTATATGTTCTATTATCTGGATGTGTTTTATGATGCTTTTTGCTAAAAATTTAATTGATTAAAGATTTAGATATACATGTATGTATGTATGTATATATTTGTGAGCGCGTGTATTTTAGATTTTTCTTATTTATTTTTTCTCTTAAAATTACAAAGATTTTACGCTTTCTTTTATTCCCCTTTCCATTTTATCTTATCTTACTATTAGTTTGTCTTATTATTTTTTCTATTCTATTTGTCAAATTTCTCTTACTCTTTCCTCTTCCCTTATTCTCTCTCTTATAGTTAATGATATAGACTTAAGATATAGACTTTATTTGAAAAAGAAAAAACAATAATGTCAGACAGTAACAGATAATTCTAAAAGTGTATGATAATTACTTTAACCATTGTCCTCTTACTGAACTTGTAGAATCTCGCTCATCTGAAGACTCTGTTAAACTATTGTCAATGTAATGTTTGTTTGGTGTTGGTGAACGAGAACTAAATCCACTATCACTATTATAGGCTTCATATTTCGAGAAATTCCTGTATGAACTCCGTCTGCTATTTCTGTTATTCCAGCTTGGTTTCTTTGTCGAATTAGGATTTGTGGGCTTGAAGTTATAGTTTGAGAATGGTATAATCGACGAGTTATTGGATGTATTTATGCGTCTTTCCCAATTTATAGAAGATGAATTATTGTTTGATTGCATGTATTCTATACGTCGTAATGATGGTACATCAACTCCTATTAATTGTAATAAATCCAGGGGAGATCCTGTCTGCAAGAACATTGTTTGTATATTTCAACAAAGAATAGAGATGTTATACATATAATAGAAAGAGTATGTAAAATAAATTCATAAATTAAAAAATCTCATTATACATAATGATATTTAATATATTAATGCATATTTATAAAACTCAGACGTTTGATAAAATTCGTTCAAAAAGTTTGAATATATTATCAAAAGTTACATGGAAATTTAATTTCTAAATAATTAACTAATTACAGTTTTATGTAACTTTTAAATAAGCTCTTATTTACCATATTTATATCATTGACTCTTCTGTTATTGTACTGTATTTGAGAAAAAGTATATTTAATCACAATAACGAAAAGATGCTAATACATATACATTTAAATTTAATTTAAAAGATTGTTTAACATGTACCTGTATCGTACGATGCCTGTTATGTCCAGAGATATTCGGGCCATATTGTGGGAAATCAGATTGATGCAATGCATTTACACCGTTAATATGCAAAGTGTGATTTTGTGCTGGTGGACATTGTCCATTTGTTTGGTGTCCTCCCATTATTTGCACCATCATTTGCGATGGAAATACAGTATGATACATAGTCAAAATAGGTATACGAGATATTGGAAGATCTTTTTTGGATTGACGTTTATTTCTTTAATTCTTAATATAGCAATATATTGCACTTAATAGCATTCATAGATGTTTGTAGCAATCAATAAGGCACACTATGTTATTATTATTAAATGTATCTTGCAACAATTGATATTTCATCAAATGAATGTACACATGTCTACATGTACTTAGGAAAGCTTCAAGCTTTTTGTTTTACTTTTCTTTCTTATTTTTCCATTTATATATATTTTGTCTTTTTATTTTGCAGTTATTTTATTTTTTTATATTGTAGTTTTGCAAGATATTATGTTGTCTTTTGAGATCTTACTATGTAAATCTAAAAGTTAACAACATATATATATATATATATAATAATTCAACAGTAATGCAAGGAGACAAGACTGTATGATAATGAAATTAGGAATTCAGAAATAACGAGACACTACAATTCACTCTGTCTATCTCTTGTCATCGAATTTATAAATATATATGTGTGTGTGTGTGTGCATGTGAAATATACAGAGCTGTGAAAACAATTGTAATGTAAATTAATAATTGCACTTAACAAACAATAATTTCACCCACATATTCACCAGCATTGCGTTAAAGAAAATTAAATTCATGATATGAGGCAAACAAAACAGCCTATATGTTCTCAATCAACTAGTATCAGATTCTCTAATCTCAAAATTAAGTTACTTATATTAATTCCATGTATACAACTTTGCCTGTGCAAGATGTACGCTTCTAAAGTTTAGTTTCCAAATGTTTTCGTCATTTAATGTGCCTTTGTTCCATTTATCTCTCTTTTCCTCTCTTTCTCTCTCTCTCCCTCTTTCAGATCATACACAAGATACAATTTGCTTGTTCTATCACAATCTCCTGAAAGAAAAACAGTATTGGAAGCCATTTTGTAATGTACTATTGTGTAAAAACTTATTGTAAAAATTATTTAAAAAAGACATAAATATAATGGAATTATTTTACAAAATATGTTAGAATAAAATACTAAAATATTTGTAGTACTTTTAGTACTTTTTATAATAAACTTGTTAAAATATAGGATGTTAGTAACTTGTTATAGAATATTACAAACAAAACTAAAACATACATATATAGAGACGGAACCACCATATGGGATGTTGGGGACGGACGGACGACACATATAAATAAATATAAAAGTTAATAATCAAAATTTATTCTAATCACATGTACATATTTGTGAATTTCCTAAAGAATTACAAATACAACCAGTATACCACAAATATATACAGCTTTTGGAATTTGCAAAACTTAAGAACTGCATCGTATGTATAATACATGAAATAAACATCTATAATGCACAATAAACATTAAAAACAATTTTGGACAAATATATAATCTGAGGATTACCTATCCGGAACATGCATGAATAAATGTAAAGGATAACAACCACAATTTATTCTAATTTCAACACATACCAATTTTCTATAGAACATTACAAATACAACCACAATTTGTACAATCACAAACATATATATAACTTCTGGAGCTTGAAAAACTTGAAGACTGCCGCACCATAATAAACATTAAAGTAACTTTTGATAAATATAAGTATATTTTCCCCGATTTTCTTGAAACTCGCGTGTATTTCATGTATCTCCAAAGTAGAAATCAAATCTGCTTGAAAAAATTTTCCCTCTCGTCCAGTGTATTCTTAATCGTAAGCATATTTTAATATATAACATTATAAAACTCTTTTAAAATCAATATATGTATCTGTGCGCTTGTTAAAAGCCTAATCTTTTTTTTTTTTTTATAAAGCGTCAAATTTTTGTAGATCGACATTTTAAAATTCAGCTTATTCGTAAAAAGGTTGATTTCCCAGGAAAATCATTTAAAAGAGCTATACATTACAAATACACATATACATATGTGCATACGTATATACGTATATAAATACATGTTCGCGCACGCGCACGGGTGATTTTTTAATAATTAATCAATAAATTCTTTACATATTGAAGCTTTCTCCGAAAATCTTAGCTTTATATAAAATGCCAATCCATTGTTATATCTTCCGTTAAACTTGGGATACGTTATCGGTATTATCGGTAAATAATATATTGTATTGTATATCTCGCTGGAATTGTAAATCCTTTCAAAGTCGATAGGCACGAAATAAACATCTATCTGTCTATCATAAAATGCCAATTTACACACACTTGACGGCCTATAACAGGAGGGCTTAACGATAATTAATCTACGTACACGTTTATTGCCGAGTTAAAGATGATTGCTCCTCATTAAACAGTAGCTTTCATTCAGATATGCTTGTAAAAGAGACACTTTGCTGCGTTAAAAAATACGTATGTGAAAAAATATAAAGAGACCCTAACAAAGAGTAAAAAATAAACCTACCAAAAGACGAGATGGACAATTTTCTCGAGCGAATTTGGTTTCTGCGTGTCGAGAAATAAGTAGGTACGCAGGTACGCATGAAACGTGCGAGTTTTAAAAAGGGCCAGAGAGGGGATGATTCTCACGGCGAATGCGGTTCACCTTACTAGTCCCTTCACCATTTGCGGACACTGTAATCGGTACGTTTCCTACGGGGATTCGCGCGTTCACGGGGAAACTTGCGCGCGGGTAAAACGTCGAAAATGATGCTTATTAGAGTCGCCAGACACCCTTGCCGAGAGAACACGCACGTTCTCCACGGCATTCCAAACAATCCGAACTACCTGCTCAAGTAGACACGTGTACACGGACCGTGCCGCTGCGCCCGTGCCGTGTACAGAGGCACGCGGACAACACCAGACAACACGAAATATTTTCCTTCGACTTCGACAATACGGCGCGGGGAGGGGGTCGCGAGGAGCGGCAGCCGGCCGGCAGCGGAGATCGAGAAAGCAGGAAAGCGGCCGGCCAAGGGGGTGAGAAACGCGGCGCGGTCGCGTGAGGCAGCGTGAGGGAAGAGGGAGGAGGGGGGAACACAAGGCAAGGATCACGAGGAAGAAGATGCCGGTATACCTGGCCGTGATCGCCATGTTGCCCTAATCTGCCCTCAGACGAACTCGGGGAAATTTGCGGGAAAGAACTACCTTCCCAAGATCCCAGGAGTAAGGCTGCGCTCTCCCGATTAATACGGCGCGAAATCGGAGACGCGATTGTCGCAGGATCGTTTTTATCCGTGGTCGCCGTCGCTCGATCTCTCGAAATTTGGCAGCTGGATCCTCCTCGCGGGAGCGTGCGTCCCGTCAACGATGAGTGTCTCTCCGCTGATTACTCCACGCCTCGCACCACCTCGCACGCGTCCGTTATAGCTGGGTTAGCCCCACTGACCCCCACGGTTGACGGTGACTAGTGGCTACCAACACAAATCACCGCGCACCAACTAATCTCGTTAGACGTTTAAATTTTCAAACCCTCGGAGCAATGGACGGTCCCTCTCTCGTTTCGCGTGCTTGATGACTCGAGACTCGACCACGAGGCGGCACTGGCGGCAGCGTGATCATCTGATCTGATGTATTATATTATTGGTATTTGGAGATGTAACATACATATTCAAGCACGAAGCAACGAATATAAATGTAATAGCGCGTATGTACATACAATACAAAAAGAGGGTGAGGAGAGGGAATGTATGTACCCCGATTCACGATGTTCGGGGATGCTTGCACATGTGCGGTAAAGCGAGCACTAGCAGACGATATATTAAACCCTCGGTCAGTCGCGTATATACTATATTGTAATGAAAAGTATCGTTAAATCTCCCTGGAAAATTGGAAAGAGAAAGGAAATGTTAAAAATAATATTGAGAAATCTCTTTTATAAAAATATATTACAATTTATCGGGTGGAAACAATTAAATTTGTTCACGTATACTTACATATACTTGTTACATATAACATAGCGATACAAAGCAATAATTTGCGGGACAAAAGGAAAAATGCGAGAGCGCGTTTGCTTTCAAACCAAATTTATTTTTCCATAAGATTTTACAATAAATTTCAGTATTATAATCTGCTATTATATTAGCGGTGCGCTGTTGGTCGGACAAGAGAAATAAAACAATTTAGTGTCGTATAATGCAAGTTTACATTAATTACCACTTAATCTATTGCAATATAATAAATTTATATTACCGCCAGAAGCCAGTACAGACAGACTATAAAATTGGAGGCAGGGATTTTGGAAGCAACGGAAAGGCGATCCGAATAAAAAATGTACAGACATTCCGGCCTACACGCCAAGTATAAGACATTTCGAATGGTGACAATTTACTTGATACCATTACGGATAATGGCGATGTCTGAAACACACAATTAATGTAGTCACGTAGGATTTTTGCGGTGGCACGCACGTGCCACATCCAAAAAAAAAGCAAAAATCAAGACTTAAATTTAATTGATTATCGTTCGCGCATTAACCCCTTCGCTACGAGAAGCCACTGTCTTATAGCTCGCTGGGAATCTTTTCCCATGTAGACAGAGACAATTCGATGGCTCGTCAAATCCCTAAATAAATTTCAGTAATTTCTTACTCGTCGATTCATGATTATATTTCTATCATACGTTAACGTGTCCGACGCGATGAAATCGTTACACCTCGATTTGTGAACGTCGGAAGTATAGTACTCTTAAAACAAGAGTAGCGTTTTGCCCAACCGCGCAGTTATCGCTCGCCGTTGCGAAAAGGTTAAAGAACGACGTGTAAGATCGACACACGAAGGAAAGAACGAATACAATTTTGATAAGCTGTGCGTCTATACTGTTTCTCGGTCACGTTTGACCTAGCTAGCCCATCCGCTAAGGACTCTACCGAAAGAAAGCAATCCTTCCAATCGTGCGCTCCGTTGACCCCTGCGGTAAAATAAGCAATAGATATAAAATAAGGAAGAAAAAAAACCTAATCAACATGATCAAAAACCACCGATGAATTTCTCATGACCGGCGGAGGCGCCGGACCTCTGAGAAAGGGATGTCCCATCTCCGTGATGATGTTGAAACGTTGGCTTCGTACTGTCTGATGATGATGCAACATTGGCGACTCCCATCGACAAAATTCCGCCGGAGAAATCGACGATATCGACTCTCAATGTGTGTGTGACGTGCGCCCACGCGTTTCAAGGGGGGAACAAGTTACGTATGGTGTATATCGTCTCCTCAGCTCGAAATAACGGTGGGTACATAGAAATTGTACGAATACAGTGTAGTTTTTCTTAATTTCCTTCCTGCTTTTTCCATTCGGTTCGAATCCGTCGAATCCGTGACGAAGTGGAAAAAAGCACGTTTCGGTGCTATTGCGATCCGATCTTCCGTAGCACGTAGACTGCCAGAAAGATCTTTCAAACTCCCTCGTTGTAGGTTGTAGGTTTATTTGAGCGTGACATTGGCACACTCGTCGAATTCGGTCGAATCGTGAAGCGATACACTTCCATTTTATGTCCTATTTCTTTCTTTTTTTTTTGTCATTTTCGTTCCTTTTTCTATTTGTTATAGCGTCACTCGGATCCCCGCGATCCCTGCGTTGACAGTAAGCACGTGTCACGGTTAATTGACAGTAGTCGTTCATCGTCCTCCAGTCTGCGTGATGTCCTTCTCTGCCCTCTGTTGCACTTATTACAATCAGATACATAAGCCTTGCGTTTTTCCGCGTCCACGGTGGAATCCTCCAACGGCGAATTAGCTTACGGAACCTTCGTTCTCCTTTCACTCCCCTTACCTCACGTCGACGACATGAGCGTATGCTGCATAATATCGTACTCGATCGTCGAGCCGTCGTACCGTTTTGCGCAGTTAGTGATTTGTGGTTGTTGGTCGAAGAAGAATTGGTCGAACGAGCCTTCATGGCATGGCAATTGCGTTGCTCAGCCGTAGGTAAGTTTCGGCTCAGTAGGGCTGCGAGAACTGTCCTCCGGCTTGCGACTGGCCCGACTGGTAGAAGCCACTTCGGTCGCCCTGATAGGTCGAGTCCTGCGACAGCAGGCCGTCCATCTGCGATTGAAATTCGCCGACCGCGAACGAGTCCTGTGAGAGTTCCGCTTGACTGAGGCCAGGCTGCGAAAGACTGAAACCGGGTTGAGACATGCCCTGAGTCGTGCCCTGCGTCAACGGCAGACCTGGTTGACTGTACGGCTGCGTGTTTTGCTCGGTTTGACTCAGTTTACCCATACGCGGGCCTGACCGGTTCCTCGCCGAGGCGGTGGCGCCGCGTCGATTTTTCTGATTCTGGCGTGCCTGCAACGCTTGCTGATGCTGATTGTAGAAACGCGGCGGCACGTGCGTCATATTCATAAACATGCCAACCGGCACGGGCATGTTGTTCATCGCCGCCTGCGCCCGCTCCGGACTGATGTAACTTATAGTGTCATGCGTACGGTTGAAAATGTCTACCGACACGTTTCTTTGGTAGTACGGATTGTGGTTCTGCGTGCCGTTCACCTGTGCGCCCGAACGATCGTACACCGATCCGGGGATCAGGGCTTCGCGCGCGTCGTACATTGACGTGGACATGAAGTGCGAGCCTGGATTAGCCGCGTTCACAAGTTTCTTTGGCTTAGCGAATTGAATCATGGACTCCTTCAGATTGTTCAACGGCCCTTCGACCAGCACCTTCTGCTCCTTGTAAAAGCTGAGCAGGTGGTTCCAGAGCGGCTGCTTCGAAAGTACCTTGGGATTTCCTACGATAATGATGCCGTATTTTGCGCGAGTCAACGCCACGTTCAATCTTCTGGGATCATTCAAAAATCCAATGCCCTGATGCTCGTTGGATCGTACGCAGGACATTATTATTATATCCTTCTCTCGTCCCTGAAAAGCGTCCACACTCGCCACTTCGATCTCTTGATACAATTTCGAGTGCAGGGAACCTTGGTACTGCATATACTGCACAAGATAGGCCCGTTGACCTTCGTACGGGGTTATCACTCCAATCTGTTCCGGTTTCACGCCGCAACGTAAGAATCGTGTCGTTATCTTTTCGACGTTAGACGCTTCGGTACGATTCAAGTAAGATGTCCCACTTCCAGCTATCTCTTCTTGACCTTGCGTGACGTAAAAGAACATTGGCTTGTCCGGTGCAGGCCAGGGAAAGTCGATTTTCAATAATTTTCTCTCGTCGGCGCAAACGCCATTCTGCAGAGACCCTTCGTAAAAGAAGTTAGATGGAAATCGTGACAGATCAGGATGCATACGATATTGTACTTCTAAGCGGAACGGTCTAATTCCCAACACCACCAGCCTTTCGAACAAAGATTGAGATAAACCAGCTCTGGCAGCTTTCTTGCACATCACCACCGGGCCTAATTGGCAGTGATCTCCGACGAGGATTAATTGTTTCGCTCCTAGAACAACTGGTACCATGCACTCCGGTTCGGTAGCCTGCATGCTCTCGTCGATAAGTATAGAATGGAACTTTAATCTGTGCAATCTTGGATCACCAGCGCCTACGCAGGTGCAACAAATTACATCGGCCGCTTCCAGAAGCTCCTTTTCCGCCGCTTTCTTCAAGAGTCTATAGCGCTTCTCGTCGACGCTCGACAATTCGCCTGTCTCATCCTTCAGTTGTTGCAACTTTTGCAACTCGGTGTTCGTCTCCATGTTCTTTATTTGATTATGTAGAGCGAGGAAACTCACTGGCGAATCGATGGCCTCTCGCGATTTGGCACACAATCGTACGACTTTCAAACTTGATTTATGTATCTTTTCGGTCAATTGATCGACAGCGGTGTTCGAAGGAGCGCATACGAGAACAGGACCACCGTTCTGTTTCACCAATTGATAAACTATAGTAGCGCTCGTCACAGTTTTACCTGTTCCTGGTGGTCCTTGGATCAGGGATAAGGGCCGTTGTATTGCGTGTTTCACAGCGTACACCTGCGATCTGTTCAAATCAGGTAGATTCGGTGCGCTAAAATGTTTAGGAAGATGACAACGGAATAGAACCTCTTCTACTTCGTGTCCCAATAGTCTGTGATATATGTAAGCTGACACGGATGTATCATCCACAGCAAATTTGCGTAACGCGGATTGCATCCTGTAATAATATAAAAATACTTATTAAAATCATAAAATTATATATAGGAAACAATATTGATGTATTGCAAATTTGTCTACATCTTACCGATCAAAACTCGTGCTTTTCCAAATAAAGTCAACGACAAAGTTGCTAATGCATTCCGTCGGCGCTCCAGAATTGTTTTTCAGCTCAATTCCAACTTCCTCCCCGTAATTGTCGGGAATCTTAATCACGTGTCCAATTCCAGACCAAGGCTTATGTAGTTCTCCCAGATAACGGAGCCTCAATTCATCCCCATGCATCAATTTCATATCTCCGTCCGTTTTGGCCAGCATAAAGTATGCGATAGTCTTCTTGTTCAATCCAACGTCCCATCGTACTTCAATGTTCTCTTGAGTTTGAGATTCTTTCAAGCGTTTATCATAATCGGCTTCCAATTTCACAAGTGGACCAAAAATATTTTGATACTGATATCCGTCCTCGTAACGTAACAGAACCTGCTGCGGTTCCTCGTCTACTCCAGGCTTTTCTAAATCTTGGAAAGTAGCGTCAACATTGTCTCGCCATAATTCTTCCAATTTATTAATCTGTTGCGCAGAGATCTGCCTAGCTCTTAACTGTTCTTGTTCGGACGGAAATTTCACCAACCAGGACAAAAAGCTGCGATCTTCGATCAAAGGCTTCCATTGCTCTTGATCCCTGATTATATTCGAAAAGTATTAAAATATATTTGTATATGATACATGTGTATACATTTATATTATCCCTCGAAAGCCACACTGGGGTCTCAGGGACCCCAACGAAATTTTGAAACTACATTTAGAACTATCATTTATATTTTGTAATGCATATTTTTTTGTAATAATTTTTTTTTACAACTTCTGAGTGTTTTTTACTTCATCATAATTTTCAGAAAATTTACAAACCTAACCGATTGGGAAAAAAACATTACAATACGTTGATTTTTTCGAAACTTATGAGTGAAAAATGGCTGGAGTCCTCTAGATCCCAGTGTGGTTTACACGTATACAAAAAGAAATAAGTGTGGTCTACGAGAGGTAAACTCAAAAGGTGTTGATATCTATATTAAATATCTATATTAATTGATTCTATATTGACATTAAATACATAAAATATCTTGGTTATCTTTGTACATAATATATATGAATAACGAGATGAATAAAGAAAATTTGTTCTTACCAGTTCATATCCTTCAAAGAACTCTGTGCCGCGCACGGTTGGCGGCAGAGTAGCACGACTACGGAATCAGCTTTAGCAGGAATAAAACCCAATACGAAAACATTTCTCGTGGCACAGGAATAACATTCCAAAACGGTTTCCCCAAGAGGGCCATCTCTGCAACAAGTTAATGGATCTTTACGTCAAATAGATTCGTAAAAAGATACGCTATACATCTGTTCAATGCATCCTAGAGTCCTTCTAATCAGAGTCTGACCATACAGCAGCAACTTTTGATTGGTTCGCCATTTTTTGGGAAAAGCAAGAGAACAGAAAGAGAAAGAGATATGAATGTATATCCTTTGATATATCGCTTTCTCTTTCTCTCTTATATCCTTCTCTCTCGCAGAATTTGCAAGTTGGCCAGACCCTGATTAGAGGAACTCTAATGCATCCTTGTTATCTCCTTTACGTCAACGTAATAAATCACCTGTGTAAAGTGACCTCCTTGTGTTTAGCACGGACAAGATGATTGATAATATGGGATCCAGACGTATTGCCACGTCCATTGCAGAACCACTTTCGGCAGACGTTGCACATAACCACGCAGGACGCTTCATGGATACCGCAGTATTTACACGCATATTCAGGCAAATCGCGGTTATAGTACGCTTCCTCCTCCTCCTCTTCAAATTGCAACTCGGCGAGACTCTGAGCTGCTCCGGAAATCTTCAGATCCAATGACGAGCTGCCATTCGTACCATTAACCACCTAAACGACAATGCGTTGCAGGAGCATTAGAAAAAACCATCAAAATTGGAGTAAAATTTAAAAAAGTGCAAAGTTTACAGTTATTAGAAATAGAACGACTATTTGATGCATGCGAGTAGAGAGACTTTTACACGAGAATAAAATCAGAAAAGCATAATTCTTTCTATAAGAGATATACTGTAGCGTCTTTCTCTTTGTCGCCACGTAGCGCAAAAATCCTCTCTTTATCTCGGAATTTTTTCAATCCGGATTCCGGAGAAATTAGTTTATCGGGGTTAAACGCATCGTCATATTTCTCTTATCTCGCGCCGCCTCCAATGCCAAGCGTCCGCTCCGTCATCCTCGTTACATTTAAAGGCGCGGAAGCGGACTTGCGTAACTACGCGGAACGCTGGAGCGGCGGCCGCTGGCCGCACCTAACCTCCTCGCCGCTCGCAGCTGGCGCGAGGGAGCGACGGGGGTGCTGGGTGCTGCCGTCCCGTGCTTCTCCAGCGGGCGATCAAGGTCACGCCGACGACGTGCGCCCGCCGGAAGTCCCAAACCCAGTTTCCACGAGAGAGGGGAGAGGAAAAAGAAAACGGATGCGGGGTCAGGGAGCAGAAGATGAGGGACGGAGCGGGGGAGAGAGAGAGAGCCCACCCAAGACAGCTCCGCTTTACCGCTGCACGCGCGACTTGAAGGTTAGGCCGCGTGGTTTGCCTCGAGGCGAACCCCCGGGAGGCCGTGGGCGTCGCGCCGCGAGAACTCGCGTCAAGGAAACCGTCGGGGAACAAGGGAAGGGGCGGGGGGGGGGGAAACACGCATTGGCTGACGAAAACTAACCTGAACGGGTTGATTGGACTGCGTCTGGGTCGCGTCGTGCTGCGAGGCCTGGGTCTGGCTCGGTAGAGTGAAGTCGGTGAAGTCGAACTCGCTGCCCTGCGTGTCCGCGCCGATCAGGTCGGTCTCCTCGGTGTCGAGGAACGTGAGGGTCTGGCTGCTGGGCCCGTACGCGTCGACACTCATCCTGGCGCGATCCGATCTGTTCTCTCGTGTCTCTTTCTCTCTCTTTCCCTCTTTCTCTCTTCTCCTCTGCTCCTTTCTCTTTCTCTCTCTCTCTTTCACTCACTCGCTCTCTCACTCTTTACGTCTTACGGTCTCCGCGCACTCCCCCGCTCAGCGAGGACAGAATTAGCGGGTCGCGCGCTGCTTACTCGCGATACGCGATACGCATTCAATGCGAGCGTGACAACGCGACCCGTCTCACCCGTGAGGAGCGCGAGCGAGCGCGACGTCGCGTGCGACGCGCGATGAGACGGAGCTGCACAGACACACGCGCGCGCGCGCGCGCGCACGAGGGAACGAGGGCCGCTCGGCCACCGACCACGGGGAACGGGTTACCACCTCGCCTACTCCGCTTTACGCCGTTAACACTAACGTCGCCGTCGCCGCTCGCGACCGTACCGCGGAACACACACACACCTACACACCGAGAGCACAACAGCGCACGCAATTTTCGTCCCGCACGCGTGAACGCTCGTCGTATGTTACGTCATCAGCTGATCATGTGAGCGGTAGGCGAAGCAGTGGCGAACTGGCGAGCACTGGCGAGCGAATTAGCGAAGTAGCGAAACGGAAGCGGCCCTTCTTAGGGCCGATCTTATATGGGCAAAGTGGGAACACGAGGACACGCGCGGGCGTACGACCAATGGCGGCCCGAGTCGCCGCGAGGGTCGGTAAAACTATTGGACGAACGTGTCGTCATCGTCGCACAGATGGCAGCAGCCGGCTCGTAAATTCTAGTAAATTTGAAATTTGAATACATTGGTAGAAAATAATGGACATTGATGGACCAGAGTTGTGTGTCGATATAACGACGGAGCACCACGACTTTTTCAAGGTTTAGTTGCCAGCTTTCTAATTATATTTTCTATTTTAAAGATATCGAGTTTCATGAAGCTGTATATCCAATCAGTCTGTATTTACGAAATATATAATTCAAATTTGGGCTCAAGATTCTAAGAATCACTGGTTTAAGTTGTGGGATGAATCGTCTCGTGCCACCGACATCAAGATTATTTTCCCCACCCCTATCGCACCCGTGTAACTTTAAAACCAAAATGCTCAGACTAGTATTTAAGGAGAGTTTACCTGCATTTCACACAAAGCTGGACGCTGTGATGCTTATCGGTACATCAGACTTGATCCTTTCTAGAAATGCTAACGAGAGTTTAACTAATGTGTTAAAAAGAATTAACATCATGTACTTTCCACACCACGACGATGTTCATAATTTAACAGCAGATTTAAAAAGTGCACACTTGGATATAATTCATCTGCAACAAAATTTTCCTGAATATTGTGTTATTTATAAAAGGTATTATCGTCGACGTTAGGTAATATTTAAATCTTTTTTTTCCATTAATAATGCAAATTAATTTGTTTTTTCCGTGATATTTGCAGCGATATAAGAATAAGTGTTTCTTATAAGAGTAATTTGAGACACAGAGAAGCATCTCAGGAGATAATTTCTGGTTATGTGCAACCTCTTGGACAGAGATATTCGCGTCGTATTTTATTAAAAAGTTATTTAAATTATGCCAAGCGTATAAAACTCTCTTCGGATAAATCCAAGGAGCTATCACTCAGTTTGTCTGAGCTTCCTGTAAAGTATTCCAAAAGGCAAAAAGTCTATTTCTCATAATAATATTTATTGCAATGTTATCCGCGTATTGAAGTTTTATATTTTATCTTTGTAGGATAAAATACTGCTAAAAATATTAAAAAACTTAGATTGGACGGCGTTATGCCGCATGAGTGAAGTAAATTGGCGCTTCAATAATTTAATACGGGACCCTGAACTCTATACACGTTTAAATGTGCGATGCGTAACTATAACGCGCACTATATTTCGTTACTTTTTAACTAGATGTAAATATTTGCGACAGTTAAGCCTGATCTACAATGTGCTCTTTGCTTCCTGTTTTTTGCTCTTAACCTGTTTGCGACTATCCCGTATTTCGCAACTGCGTCGCGTAACGCGATGTTTTTTGTTCTCTGTCGCCTAAGATGAAAATTGACGAACTTCAGAAGAGACAAGAAACATCACGTTACGCGACGGAATTGCGAAATACGAGATAGTCGCAAAGAGGTTAAGAGCAAAAAACAGAAAACAAAGAGCACATTGTAGATCAGCCTTTAGATCTTACAGGAAGCAACTTTGATGTTAATGTTTTCATAAACTTTCTTGATAATTGCGGCAGGCATTTAACGCACTTAAGATTAAGTGACTGCTATGCGCATTCTGTTAACAGTCGTGCTGTACTTAAAATTTCAGAGATATGCAAAAATTTAAAAGGTATGCATGTATGTATACGTATGTATATTATATATGTAGATTGTCAAGATTACGATTAAATTAATTGCATATATCCAAAACATATTTTTTTTTTTTTTAGAATTGGATCTATGTTGGTGTTATATATGGCGTAGACGTACTGTCCTTACTAATCGCAATTTGGAATTGCTAGCGCGGTGCAAAAACTTGAAAAAGTTATATCTTCATGATATTGATACTATTGATAAACCTGAAAAATATTCCGTCATTTTCAAACAATGTCCTAAACTACAAGAGTTTTATTATCTCATACCGTGTAATATTAGCGATAGTTTATTTAATTATTGGAAGAAGAAATATCCACATGTGTCTGTCTATACGTTTTATTGAGATCTCAAAATCTCTGGTATTCGCAATTTGTCTATTCGCGTAAAGGTATCAAGTGACACGGGGCTCGTGCTGCGCGTGTACTTGGCGCGAGACACTATACCGTGTCACTTGATATTAGAAAATATATAGACAATTTTGAATAAAATTTTATATATAATTAGTATATAATTAGAAGTTTAATTCTTCTTTTTGATTCAAAGGATATTGATCTGCCGACTTCAATTCGATCATCTTCTAATATAATCTAAATGCTCATGTAACATTTGTCTCCCACATTGCTATTATTATCTATCGCAATTGATCTATCTTAATCTTGGTAAACATTGTCGAATGGCATTCAAACCGGACACAGCAATCTACGATAAATTTAAATTTAATAATCAATACGAATTTTTTTAATTTTAATGAAAAGATAAATTATATATAATACGTATTACCTTCAGCGTTCCAATTTGTCTGTTTCGATTATCCTTAATCGGCAATAATACATGTTTGCACTCATCACCAAGCGCGTATTTTTTTATATTGAAAGTTACATAACTAGAAGGAAAAAGTAGAAATCCAGTTATTAAATATTATATCTTAAAAAAAAAAAATCTTATAAAATCATAAAATTAAAGATTATTATTTATCGTATTCAAAGGGAAAATACGAATGAGTAATATTGATTTATATATAATTCTTATAACATTGTAAAAATTTAAAATAAAATAGGTCGTTATACTCTCCCGACCTCCTCGCACTCTTTAACTTCCCTTTCCTCGGGTAATGCTAAGAACAGTAAAACTGATATTTGCAACATGGCGCGCAAACTATCTCTTTGTATGGGACGTGTCACTTCATTAATCCAAAATTCTAAAATTACGAAACTATTTTGTACTTATTTATGCTGTACGATTTCTAAATAATATACAATTTTTCTCGTTTATTATAAATTTACATCATATTTGAAGACGCGTCTTTTTATTAGCGGTCAAGAAAATATTTGCTTTTTACGTACATATAATTGACATTATTGCCGTTATTAGCTCTGTAGCTCAGCTTTTCTTCCCTTTCTTGGTCCTTTATAAAATCTTATAATTGTACATCGCTTTATTTTAAGTAAAATAAAACATAAAGGAGACTCTTTCATCAATTATAAAAGTTGAAATAACATTTCACTATTTTGCACAACAATATAGTTTTGCATTTGATTCGGGAGAAAGATAAATAATGTGGAAATTGAAAGGAGATATTTTTAGATAGGCTTAAAAATAACGAGATGTTTTATGTATATTTTTATAGATACATTTATTGTCAGTATTTTCTAATATATACTACATTATATATATGTACTAATGTTTGCTCATATAATATGTATATATTAGAAATGTGTACGCACGTATACGAACGCGTAACAGTTATTAAACTTACATTGACTACGTTGATATAGTAGATTAATAAATACACATAATATGTACAAATGCTTATAGTGTAATTTTTATGGCGTTTAAGGAGGATGTCCTATCTACTTCTCTTGCTTATCTACTATGGTACAGTATTCTGCATTTAATATTTGCATTATTAACTTTGTCTTTTTATAAAACTTCTACTATTCATTGGTTAAATAGCACAAGTGAGGGTGCAAAATACGATTAATGCAGCGGTATAAATGATTCATATTATCCTAGCTGATCTGTCGTAAGAAACTTCTAAAATGAGTATTATAATTCATATGTGCTAGCGCGATCGCTCTTTGAGAAACATTTGTTGAAAAAATTTGATAGAGGCTAAACCTAAATCTTAATCGGATTTATATAATTATACATAAATTTCATAATTATCTAATTGACGTACGCCAATTAACATCTGTATGGTTCACAAACATTTATCTTTATTCAAATTCAAAGCAGGGATTAAATCAAACGTAAAATCTACTTCAAATTACATTAATTAATTTGCACGAAGAGAAGCTTGCGCGATTAAGAAGCATAAGATTAATCTTTCAAATTCTGTAAAATGCCCAGCGATCTTATATTGTCTAAAAAGGAATAGAGACGCACTTTCATTTCTTTTCTCAAAGGATTCACTTGATCCTCGATTTTGCTACAATACAAACATTGAGATGCGTATTTTTAAATCTATAATATTCTATGTACAACTATATAAATCGTAAATTTAATCGTAGGTGCTTGATCATTAAAATAAACAAGTCTGAATTCAGATCACAAATAGCGTCTTTAATCTAATATATCCCGTAAATGCTAAAATACTGTCAGTGAAAAACTAAGATATTTTGGAGAGACGAACAATTATGACATTGTTCTCACGAATGGCGAAGAAATGGAAGAGTTACATTTTTTTATATAACTAGGAACTATTTACAGATTTTCTAATTACTTAGATTATCTCTAAAATTGTTGGGATATGTTCTATGTGCGATTTAACTGTTTCGCTATAAAATCACTATAGTGGCTATCCATTATGCGTTCGATCATTGCCAAGTGTGCCACTGTAGTAATTATATATACAAATATATTAATTTACGTGATGCGATAAAGTTATGCATTTTAATTCTATACATGAAAAAGAGTAATATCTATATAGGATTTCCGGCTTTTTTATTTGGTTCCGTGATTGTGTAAAAACATCCTGCGAGTAAAGCTTTCGTAATCGAGAAGTCAGTGCACCGCTTCCTCGCAAGGGTTTGGCATGGCAGCCAAATCTGTAGAATTAATATTCTTATATAAGAGTAAATTAAATTAAAATATTTATATTTACATATAGAGGCGTAACGAGTCGGCTCGAAGATCGATCTAATCTTTCACGTAGCTAAAAATTCTTTGATTGTTATGCTAGATTTATCGAAAACGATACTTCTATATATACTTTCGGCGTGTTTCTTGATTTCGTTACTTCTACGTTTTGTTTACTCTCGTTATAATTTAACGTTAATCTAATATTACAAAACATCGATAGAAAAGTTCCTCGATCAAATCGCGCGACTCTTTTCCTCCCAACACGCATCATGTAGAAAGCACAGTGTATGTGTACATTACTGTGATACATATTTACAAATTCCAAGATTTAGTAATACGAATTAATGATTGGTCCAATCATATTATTTCCGTGTTCAACAGAACGAAACAAAATTCTCAAAATTATACAAAACTGAATTTTATATAGAGCTTGCCATTGCGAATATATAATATCTTTTGACGTATCAGGACGAGATGTATTCATATTCTAAGTGAAGGACATTCTTACTGGACCACGAAATTTCTAGAACGTTCACCGAGAAGCTGTGTCGTCAGTATATATAGGCGAGATATATGATTCGCTGATCGCACAGATCACGGCTTTGTTCGGTCTATCATTAGTTTATAGTCAATACTGAGGATTCGGCGAGTTTCTTTGGAAGTTACTCTGCGCGCTCTGACTTTGCTGAAGAGGCCCGGCTGGACTCGGTCTTCCCTGATCGCGGTACTGCGGCGGCCCGTTGGGCGGGCCCGGGGGTCCAGTCACTTTGCCGTAATTTCCCCGCGTGGAACTCTGATAACTGCCGTACGCGGAGTCGTCACTGCGTCTCGACACGTGGCCGTACATGCTCTCGGGCCGCCTGGGATTCGCTCCGTTATCCGAGTTGCTTGATAACGGCCCATTTTGATGTGGCTGCTGCTGCTGTTGTTGCTGCTGCTGCTGCTGCTGCTGCTGCTGTTGCTGCGACGGCGGCTGTGGCGGCGGATGATTCTGTATCGAAGACTGACCGCTCTGACCGGATTGCTGCGAGTTTTGGCTGCCCGGCGGTGGTGCCGGCGCGCGACCGTAGATGGTGGATCCCGTGGATACTCCGTAGATACCGTTCTCCCGGGTGCTGAGACCCGTGGAGATCCCGCGGATGCCGTAGATGCTCTGCGTACATTGCTGCAGCTGATTCTGCATGTTCTGGTTGGTGCTGTTGTGATTTTGCGTCGACTGGTTCGGCGGACCGCCGAGTCCGGGTCCGGGCTGGGTTACCTCGCGGTTACCGTTTTGACAGCCGTTCTGACCCAGTCTAATGGGATACAGGCTCTGCGCTGGCACCAGCGGGCCCGGCTTCGGGATCATCAGGCCGTCTCGCGGCCCCGACGTCGACTTCGCGTAAACGCTCTGCGAGCGGTTCAGATTTGCGCGCGTCAACGGCGGCGATTTGCAGTAGAGCGACTTGGTGCCACCGTAGATCGACTCGACGCGCTCCAACGCGGACGGCGGCGCGCTGTAGATCGACGAGGACGCGCCGGCGACCGGGCGATAGGTCGCGTACGCGCCGGGGAATTTGGGCCCGTTCGGCTTGTCGAGGTCGTCGTACGTGTCCTCGTCGGACCTCATGGACGAGTTGTCGCCGTCGTCAATATCGCGCGAGTCCTTGGTGCGTCTGGGACTCAGGACGTATTCGTGCAGCAAAGCCGCCACAGCACCTCCCGACAGCGGGCCCACCCAGTAGACCCAGTGGTTGTCCCAGCGGTTCATTACGAAGGCCGGACCCAACGCGCGCGCTGGGTTCAGAAAAGGACTCTGAAAATTTGAGAAAAAATATTATTAATTATATTGTATATAATTGCGACGGTATATTTTTAAGAATAATTGTTCTTCTTGTTGAATAATCATGAATACTTGAATGTGTTTTTGTTGAAAATTTTTTGGAAAGTTGCAAAGTTACAAATAGTTATTTAAATATATATATCTCTCTCTCTTTCTTTAACAAATTGTAAAATTTTATTTCACATATATTACTACACGTCTGATTTTTATTGGGCGAGACAGCCAAACAAAGAAACGGGCGAAGATACTTAGGAATTTCGCACTGAAGGCAGTGAACTTGTTCGATTTTGCAAGGGGGATCAACATTCAACACGTGTGGAACGTTGGTTTCGACATTTTTCGTTTTGGGGTACATTGTACACTCGTTCCGGAGCAGGTGGGTCCAGGATCAAGTTCTTTCTTTCACCTCCCTGCTCGCCGTTCTTCGCGAGCCCACCCCTCTCCCTCATACAACGGCAGGTGCTCTTTAAAGATGCGGACGTCGGCCCGATTGGAAAGAGCCCGACAAACGCTTTTGGATAGAGAGTGGTTGCAAGAGACGACATGCACGGCGGAAGAAGAAAGCAAAGAACGCTGTTCTTTCATTAATTACGCGTATGCTTGTAAAAAAGGAAATACTTTTTCCTTACGAAGCGCGATTACTTAATACAGGAAAAATATAGGAACTTATAAAAAAGATTAGTTTATTACAAAGAATAGACAAATAATTATCTTGTTAATGATAATTTTAATGATAAAGGTCGTATAATAAAATATTAGATTGCATTGTGCATTATTAATAGCAAGAAAAACTTAAATTGTAAATTGAATTACATATATGTATTTTAACAATTTTATTATAATTATTAGAAGATCAAAGATATATTTTTCTAAATAAAATGTTATAAAAATAGACCAAACATATTGATATATAAAACACATTGCTAATAACATTTCTAATAATTTGTTATTGGTATAATAATCTAAACATATATCACATACATATATGTTATATCGTTCTGATAATTTGAATTTGTTATTTCAGAATCAGTTAAAGCTAACAATTGATATTGGATAAACTTTGAGCGTTCAGTCTCATATGCAGACACCAATGTTAACTGCTTATGCGTTATAAATCAAATATTTTTAACATAAATTTAAAATGTAAACATTACTTTCTATTATAATAATTATTATAATCAATATTGTAATAATTTCGTACAAACAAAAAGTCAAAAAACAATTTTAAAGTACGCTCTTATAATAAACTTTATAGCTAAGTTTTACTTTTTAGCTTGACAATGTAGATAAAACATGTATCTTAATCTCAAGTTTGATTACTAGGACTGAGCAATTAGAAACAAAGCTAACTGACTTAGCAAGATTTAAACAATATATCAATTATTATGTTTAGTAAAGGTTCACATGTGTCTCGTAGACCTTCCCCAAACAGTTTCACCCAATATTTTTCTTGGTAATCATGAAATATTGATATTTAGTAATACACGCTTCATGATACTAAGCGGATATAATGTCACGGTGAGAAACGAGTCCGATATGGAAGGATTTTAAAATGTTAAACAGTACTAAAGTAAAATGCAAGAATTAAGTGTAGTAATATTTATGCCAATAGGTTTAAGGTTTAACACTGCGAAAGAACACTTAATCGGACGCGAAATGTTTAATGATGAAGATTGTTTAAAATAGAAAAACGACACCTACGTACTTCGGCGACATTTCTCAAGAGAATACGGGTTTACATCACGTTGCAAACTATGTGGCAAATTACTTAAGAATACACATAAAAGATGTGTTATAGAGCAACATATATATTCCTGGAATTCCTGGCTTATTTAATATAATAGCTTTTATGTTAAAAAAGAGTAATTTAAATACAGAATCTAGTTAGCATCAGTTTTTTATATATTAAAATCTTTTATACACATGTAATCAAAAGATTTATTAACCAGTGTATAAAGATATAAAAAATGTTGAAACATTAGATTTAATTTGCAACTATAAGTTGGCGCTAGTTTTTGATGTCAAAATCTTTTTTACAAATGTTTGATGATGACGAGGAACGCGTGTACTTGGCGCCATTTTTTTTTTTTATCTCTTTTAAATAGGTACAATTTTGTAAATAACATAATGACAATAGACTCATTAAAAGTTATAATTGACTATTGATTTAACGATAGAAAAATTATTGCATCTTGCAATCTGTTACTCTACTTTATAATCCTTTTTATTAAAACTATGTAATTAAATAATCATAAAAAATAAACTTACGAAAACGAGAGTAGCTGCTGTATAGGCCGCGGCCAAAACTGCGGAGGCTTTCGAAGAAATCGTAGGTGGCAATGATCTAGGTGAGTCCACCGCGAAATGGGCTAGCACGATAAGCACCGATAGTGCTATCTCGATCAAAAGCCTCTCGATTGCACCAACTAGCCGACCGTGGGACAGCAGGGTCTGCGTATTCGAAGGTATAGTTACTCTGAAATTGAAAAAAGACGGATTCGATAAATATTGATTTATCTATTAACTTAGATATTGATATGTTCCGCTTGAATATAAAACTAGCCACAATTACATCACGTATAACTAGATTTAATCTATCTGACAATGAGATATTATGTATTATTAGGAATATTATCAGAAATTATATTTACATATCTTATCGTAATTTTTAAAACTCTCTTGCAAGACACGATCGTATAAAAAGATAAAAATAATTTCTTCAGAAAAAGAAAATTATCGATCGTTCGGCAAAAATGATCACATATGGCCTCCTGTATGGCGGTAGCGTCAGTATGTAGAAGTTATATCGCAACCGCAATATAATATACGATGATTTTCCTATTGAAGCTTGCAGCGAGACATGCGCCCTGCATAAAAACCCCCTGCGGTAAGTCGGTCCCAGCGGTGTAATGTTTATATTAGCTAGTGCATCTTCGAGCCCTTAAACGCGACCCCGATGTTTCCTCTCGTGACGTTTCCCTTGCATAAAATTCTCGTTGATTTTCTCAGTCCATATAATCATATGGGGTCGCAGAGATGTGACCTCCAATCGTATCCCACGAGTGCTCATACCGGTCGCATTTCACACTTCCGAACTCAAGTTTGTTTGTCGATGATGCAAAAATGTACATCAAATGCAATCCCGTTGCAATGTAATTCAATGTTTTTACGGAAAAAAGCTGCAGCAATTTTTTCCAATAAACTTTAGATAATTAATTCAAACTTATTTCAAGTTCAACTTATTTTTTAAGATTAACTTTCATAAATCTGTAAAAAGAAGGTAAAGTTGTGCTGCACAAAAAAAGGATACAAAAAATTTTAATTTTTATGTTTTTATCGTTAATTATCCTACACAAGATTTCTTTTTGTTTTAATTTTTTACATTCATTTGTTTGATGAATGTTTTTTTAAATATATCTCTTCACTTGTATGGACTATGCAAGTAATTTTATTCAGTCAAATTCCTTGAGTATAGCATTCACAAATTTCACTGAAATTACGTCTCTCGCATTTTTCTATCCTCTTTGCGATATTTCATCGGGGTTTACACACAACGTGACAAAAGCACAAAGATGCGGAAGTGTTTGTGATTTTAACTTGACATCTATTTAATAACAAATAAAAATAAAAATAGATATTTGCGAAATATTCAAAGAAATTATTAAATTGTCCTTTCTCCTTGTCTTTTTTGTGTTTTAGCTTTATATTCAATTTAATATCGCATTAACATTGTCTTTTCTGGGAATATTTTTTCCTCATCTCTTTGTCAAGCCCATTTTGGATTTTCATCTAAATTTTAATGATAATTCTTTTTTACCAACTTATAATTAATCTTTTCTGTTTCTAAAACTGAAATCGAACCTTCTTCAAACGCATATTGCACAGACGCCGCTAAATAGAATAAACTCATCCGGTAACATCTATACTCACAGAATTTCTACGGGACTATACACCTGTGCGGTTCTCGCCCTTCGCAACTTTGTCCCGTGGGTTATTTGATCGCACGATCGCGATTAATCTCACCGCTAAATACTGGGTTCGAGTTGCAATTCGCCGCCCCTCGCATTCTTCCTCCTCATCAGACACGAAAACACCCCGTCTCAACACCGCAGTCGCGATGCAAATGACAATACTCGCTCCCCTTCCCGTCCTCTCTCCTTTCTCTTCGTCGAGCGTGTCACGAGAGAACGAATTGATGAAATCAGAAATGCAGATCATGACCGCACAATTGGGATCAACTGTGGCAGCAGACGAGAGCTTCCCCAATCGGCTAAGGGAGAAAAGAGCGGCAGCATTTTTATATTTACACGCGTGCCCTCGCGTGATAAGCGGATTTTTACTTCTTCTGCGAAAAAATCGTCCAGCAATATGTGTTTCCCACGTGGATACGTTACGCTGCGATCAACGTGCGAATGCACGAGAACGATAACGTATATTTTGTTTCTCTGTATGATTTTGCTAAATATAATTCTGTCGAAAAGCTCTGTGAAAAGTTGCGAAGGCCGAGAATGTTCAGTGCACAGAATGTTCAGTAAATGCGTATAGTGTAGGTAAAGTATAATATTTAGCAATTTCTTTCCCCCCCCCCCTCTCTCTCTCTCTCTCTCTCATTAACGGTCTCTTAAAAAGCCGACTTTTTCAACAACTGCCAAATGACGATAGCATGAATTAACTGAATGCGGAGCTCTTTAATCTTTCGTATCATTATTTAAACACCTTTTACTTTTTACGAGTTACGAGACGCTTCTTCCTATCTATTTGTCTCGATTTATTTAACTCCATTTTTTGTGCATTTTATGAGCTGAACCTTATTACCTCGAGAACATTTTTCTAAAACGTATCATTTTCAAATAAAATGAGACTGTGGCATCTATTTTCTAAGAAAATTGTTCTATCGTACGTTTAAATATTAGAACTCAGAATAAAACTTTTAAGCTTTAATACAATCGATATCATTTTGATGTTACATTTTTACATAAGTGACTTCAGGGAATGATTCGCTCTACTTTAAAATCATCAAGCTTTAACATTTTTTGTGTGTCTTCGAGCTACTGTGTTGGTGATACATGGTGATATTTAGATATTCTGTTCAACTGGATTATTTTGCGTATGATACGCTTATTGTCGTTGCTGGCTCTCGCGAAAAGAATGGCGATCTCGCAATGAAAGGCGAGTCGAATGCATGCGAGGAGTAGCTTCATGGGAGAAATTCGACGAGGTTTTGGCCCGAAGGCGGGCGCGTTCTCAGGGCTCATCGTGCGTGATGAAAAGCGCGTGGTCATCCAGGCGAGACATGATGGAGGAAGGTTTAATCTTGCGTGCACTTGACTCGAGAGCCGCAGCAGCCAGTGCCCGATGCAACCTGTGCACCGTTTTCGCGATTCACACGAGGGGGTGCAAGAGAGACGCCTCTCTCTCTCTCTCTCTCTCGGATCAAACCCCAAGGGTACGTACGTCGGTGCGCCCGTTTTAAATAAATTTCAATTCATTCAAGGGGGACGGGAGGATGAACGGGGGTAGGATATGTATCACTCCGAATCCACCCTCCGTTACGATTAACGAGCTATTGATACCCCCTTCCGCGTGCTGGACCACGGATCCCCCTTCTCGAACCTTGTCGAGACGTGATCAACCACCCCCCTCCCCCCTCTGCCCCCGATCCGCCTTCCACTGAACCGAATTCTGGACACTCCAAACCGCTTCAGAATCCCCTTGTACGAGGAATATCGCACATGTGACGAGCGCGATAAACGACGAAAACTCAAAGGGCCCGGAGATGATGCGTCCGCTTCGATACCATTATAAAGTCTTGGGAAAGCTCAGATGTTGAGGTTAACATGGTCAAACCATGAAATTAGGACGTAGGATGAACCGTAAAGTCGTTACTGGGAAGGCGACGAAGGAGGGTGGATGACGATGGATTTGGTTTCGTTGCGAACAAAATCGAAGATCCGTGTATTGAGTCTGCATAATTCGCACAATGCAACGTTTTAACTTAATAAGAGAAAGAATAAACTTGATTTAAAAAAAATTGGAATAGAATACTTTAAATAGTAATATATCTATAAATATTATTCTAAATTTGAAACTTTAAATAATTATATTTAAAAATATCGCAGAAAAGTAATAAATTTTTTAACAAATTCAATTTGTTCTTTCTTTTTAACATCTAAATGCTTGATTCAGGTAATTAATTTTATTTGATTATCGTCAATGTCTCAACGTATCTTAAGAACTGATGGATATTTTACTCTAGTAGAGCTAACGCGTCGCGAGCTGCAAACTAGAATAGTTTCCAACGTGCGATTACTAGGATATATCTTCCTTCTCGGGATAAGTGCGTTTTACGAAGATGAAACGATGAGAGAACGTAGAGAATGCCCGCGTATATAGCTTCAGTGGGAACCGGACCCGTATCGAATGACCGTGGGAGCAATGCATAAACGTCAAAATGCTGAAATTATTACTCGGCACGTTATTATTGTAATCCCTCCGGGCGCGCCGTACACCAGGTTCATCATCATCATCATCCGAGTCTTCTGCGTGTCCCATTATTACAATAGCTCGCCTCGGCCGCCATGGGTTTTCTTGCGCCCGATGCACGTCCGCCTACTTTTACGTTCTCCTTTCTCACTTTCAAGAAACTGGCGTACCGCCCGCGCCGCCAGGACCCGGGACCCGGGACCGGGTACATATACGCGGACCGATGATTTCGGGTTTCATCTTTCGCGTTCGATGCGGTTTCTTGCGCGAGGTGTGTGTGTGTGTGTGTGTGTGTGTGTGTGTGTGTGTGTGTGGGCGCGCGCGCACCGTACAAAGCACAGGAATTTCTATGAAAGGGAGCGAAGCGTATATCGGAGAAACAGGTCGCCCTGCAATTCCGCCCTCCCGTATTGTTTATGTTTGAAAGGTAGAGACAGGAAGCGCGCGTACGCCGCGGCGATTAAAATATACCAGCGCGAATTCGCCTACGCACAACCCGCGCCCATTCATTTTTCCTCTCGAAGCGAATTGTGATGACACGTAATTTACCTCGGCCGTCATTGAAACGTGCAACCCGACGCATTATTATCCTTACGACAATTCATAACTCTTTCCTGGTTTCTCGACGTGCAATAGTAAAGAGATGTTTCCTTCTCTCTTGAGAAAAAACACACAGTGATGATAATAATATATATTTTCTTTTTCTACACGTCTTCACTTATTCAAATGGTCTCTTAAAATCCTAATGACGTAATAATACTACAATAAATCATCGACTGTAGGTCTAATTGCAAAGCGAAAACATTTTTAATGTGCGCGAAAGAAAAGGAAGTTGCATGGATTAAACGAAACCTCAGACAAAGCGGCGTAGTGAGCTGCGAGGTAGTAATACTGCGGAAATGGCAGGGTCAAGAGATAATTGTCGGTATCCCTCCTCAAGACGGCCATAAAGGAACAGACTGCGAGAGCAATGCGGTCATTTGTGCTGAGTCTCTTAAATAATAAATCCAAATGACGGGTCCTTCAATAGCTCTTGGTAAATTCGATTGCAGCTCTCCTAAGTAGGCATATTAAAAAGAGAATTACTGTTTATATTTGTGTGTTTATAAACCATACAATATCGTTTTCCAAAATACACAAAATATTCAATATAATTATGTCAGTATTTAATCACATCTTTCGCGTCGGATAGATGAGTATTGCAATAGACGACCGTGATCTAGAAATCTAGACAAGATCTAGGCCCGCATGTAGATGCGGGGACGATGCGAGAATCCTATCGACCTTTTAGGTATGCGTATAGGACCACGCAGCTGCCTTAGAGCATGAGCGAATCACGCATCCTTCTCTCATATAGATCCCGTATAAATCGGCCGTGCCTTCATACGAGGATACACGTGCCGGCCACATGTTGCACAAAAGGAATCCTCCGTGGTCCTTTTTGGGCGCCGTACAGCGTAAGTCGCCGTCACAAAGGAGCTTTAGGGCCCCATAAATGATTCTCCTTCGTCGGGGGGCTACAGTCGAGGGGTCTGACGACGCGGCAGATGTTCTACGTCTCCGGGCCTCCGAAGACGTCTATCCGCGCCGGACACGCTTAAGGATATATAATACCGGTAGGATTAAGAAAAAAAAGGGACGGAAATTCACGATCAGCCCGCGCGATGTTCGACGGCTTCCTCGTGTTCCGCGAACCACGTCGCACCACGGTATTAATTTCGGCACGAGCCGTAATTTGAACCGACGATATGCGTTATCTTTCGAATCCTGTGCGGAGCGAGACATTCGTAATTAAATAAATGAATTGATCTATTGTTTACAGATGTTATTGCTAAAATGTTTCAATTTTGTTTAAATACTTTGTAAATATTTTTTAATCTATTTTATTTTAATGTATTACGGATACATTTAACATTCGTGAAGAAATCACGAATTTGGATCGGAAAAGCTCGTTTCATCAGAAAGAAGATGTATATTAAAAATTGTTGAATGTTTACGAGTTTACGCCAGCAGTCATTGTATCCTAAATCGAGTAATAAAGTGTTTTACAACGCGATTAATCTTTAATTTATTGCTTATATATCTCTAATTAGACGAGATTTGACGTAAATCCTTTGTCGAAAGTTTGTCGGTCTTATACTCAAATCACTCGAGTGATCACTCACTTCAGTTCCAAAAAAAACATGAAGCGACGCGAGATTAGTGCCATCGAGAATCCTCGCCGGCATCTGACGTCTTAAAATAGTGCATAAGACTTTGGCTGTGTCACAAAGCTAATTTCGAAGTACAAAATGCGACGCACGCGTGCATCCAATCTACCGCTTCGCAGGGAAGAAATGGAAAGGAGGTTGTTGAAAACGAACACGTGGTTGCGACCATCTGTTGGCATCCTCTACTACTCCGCGCTCAACTTAACCCAAACCGGCTCGCTTAATAGTGGAAGTTCTTTCTTTCTATTTACGGGATCCGCCGAGATGTTGGCTGATCTTACAATAGAGTTTACGGTTTTTTGATCCGGGAGCTTCACGTTATTTGACACATATATGTACACATTTGGAGATTCAAAACGATCGCATCTAACAATAAGGACATTCTATATATTTACGGCTGTTACATATGTGTAATATCTATATTTATATATTAAAAAAGAAGGAGATGCTTAATATAAATTATAATATATGTAACGTAAAAATTAATTTAAAAAATAATATATATAAATAAAGAAATGGATCCAGCCGAAAGAGCAACGCTAACTTTTATCAGTTCTCACGCTAGACTTATTTCTCCAAGCGCGGCAAAAGCTCTCACGTTTTTGTTTAGTCTGGAAATGGTAACACGTACTCGAAAGTATAAAATATGTCTTCACACTCGCCTTTTTGTACAAAGAAACAACACGTTCTTCCCGTAACTTTGAGAAAACGTCTTCTCAGAATTCATAGATGTTGTCAACGCTTTATCTCGGAGACACAAATGTTAAAGGAAAAATCCATTAAGATATTTATTCAAAGAAATTCGTTAAAAATTAACGATTAATCGCTTATTATCTAAGAAAGTTACAAATATTTTATTTGATGTCTTCAAGTTGATTGTTGATTGTAACTGTATGATTAACGAGCACCAAACGCCAATTAATTGTTATTACCTTCAAAAGAAAGAGTGAATGGTATTCGTAAGCTCTGCACCAATATAAGACGACATTTGTGTTATCGGAAATATAACGTATTGATAAACGTATTGAAAAGAAAGTACGACTGGTCTTCCAAAGCTGTTCTAAAGGGACGGAATCCTTGAGCATGCTTTTGTACCGCTTCTCGATAGGACCATTTCAGGCAGTTAAAACATTCCTACCGAGAAATACCATTCTACCTGACCCACCTGGCTTTCACGTATTTTCGATCCGAAATGCCGATTTCTCTTGTATTCGTCATGTAACAAGACCACTCGTGGCAAAATCATGAAAAATTACGCTTGTATTGCAATGCCGAATTAATCGCATTTATGCTAAATATTGTCAGGATTGCAATACCGTTAATTGTCTTTGATGACGTTTTACAATCTACTTTTTACCGTATAATTACTGCGCTTGTTTGCCGAAACACGAATCAAGCGCAATAATTATCGCAACATAATTAAGATATTTTATTTATTTAATAGAGAAATATATCAAGCTTGATTAAAAAAGATTAGTTCAACTTGTAAAAATTGGAATTACATACGTAGAAGGTAAAACGTCGTCAGAAAACGAAATAAATTGAAAAAGATTTTTACGAGAATCGATTTTGTTGATATGAAAGGCTTCTTGAGAGAGAAGCGCGGATTAAGAACTCAATATCTGAGATCCTTCAAGGAGACGCGAATATTGCGTGTCATAGCTAAATCTTGCTATATAAATCACGCTTTCCTGATTGCAGAATATCCTCAAGCAAAGATGGACCTCTATCATCTTTATGTAAATACATATCGATTTGCGATAGAACATCTCGATATAACAGACGAGAATAACTGTTCGTTATTTTACGTTAAATCGTAAGAAAACAACTGCACCCTGTAAACCGTTTTTATATTAATTTTGAGGAATTACAAATAAATTACAATTAAATTACTCCGTGGAAAAGATCAATAACAATGTTTTGTCAGTGCTAAATCTTAAATTTTTTATATAGCTATTCTTTTTACTTTATTTATCGCAATTGAAATTTTCAATTTCAAATTAAGTATTCTATTTCAGTCAACTCTGCCATGTTCAAACGCAATATAGGTAGTAGTTATCAATGTTATTATGTAATGCAGATAGTAATATCGCAAATCAGTTAATAATTTGTTTCAATTATAGCGCAAAATCCGCACCTGTCGAATAAGGAGTAAAACAGTAAAAGGAATAAGGCTGATAACGTCGCGAATTCTTCGAAGACTTGTTTAATCTCGGATAGATAGTAATAATTTCACGACCACTAAGAAGTGCACTACCCACGTACGAGCACGAAAGCCGTGCGGCAAAGCTGTTTTCATTCCTGGACATCCGGTTCGCCACGCGCACTGCGGGTGTCTTTGCCTGACGTCACAACACACCTGCCATCTCACAGCTGTTTCCTCGATTCGTGGTAATGGTAAGGAACCCTTTTGACAAATGGGCTTAGCTCCAACCACCCTGCAAAGCTTTTTTTCGATTTTTTTTCAAATATTTGAACGAATAAAATAAAATCCTAGATTTTGAAAACTTTGTCTTGTCCACAACGGTCAGTAAAAGTATCTCGACAATTTCACAGCGTGATGTATTATTAATACGGAATCTCTTTTTTAAAGCTTTCATAGAAATTGAAAACTGTAATACTGAAAGAAAGGAGATCAGGAGGAGAAGAGTTGAAAGGATATAAAAGAAAAAAAGGAGAAAAAAAGAAAAAATGGAAAAAAAAGAAAAAAGAATAAAAAGATAAAAATTTTCCTTCTCGAGTAAAACTGGACCGTCATACCTATTAGACGTAAGTGTTTGTATATAAAAAAAAAAGTATGAAATCAAGACTCATATTCTTGTATATAACCAAGAATCTATAATTTTCTTATAAGAATTTCAACTTTTTTTCTTGATTAAACTGTATAAATACCTTCATTCAAACAAGTTTTCTTCGTTTAACGTAATTTATATCTCATTTCAAGATTATAAATTCTTGCTTATATACAAGAATATGAGTCTTGATTTAACACTCCTTTTTTTTCTGTGTAACAAATGTGAGTACAATGCAGTAAGTTTTACTCGATTTTAATTTCAATAATAAGTTTTTATATTTATAGAAAAACTAAATAAAATTTTTATTGTCTCGTACAACTTCTAATGTCGGAGAAATTAAACAGTAGAATTAATTATAAAATAATTAATTTTATAATTAATTCTATTGTTTAATTTCTCCGAAATTAAAAGCTTAATTTGCACAAGACAATAAAAATTTTATTTTTTATGTCAATTATCAGAAGAACACTGCTACGTTGCGCGGAATTTATCATTAAACGTACAGGAATTTCCTGAGACTCTACATTCCCGTTCTTCCGCTCATAAAACTGATGATTTCTTCAGGTCGCAAGGTCTGATGATTTCTATCTTTCTGCACGATTGCACAGGTTTTATCGCTCCTATAAGAGTCATATTCTCGAACGCGCGTTTCGCGCGAGACTTCGGAATATTCGGGGCAGAAATTATTCGAGCGCGCGGATTCGCTTTGCATAGATACGGAGCCATAAGCCGAACTTTATTGGCGGCCGCCGTAGTTTCGACGGCGCCAGAGGAACTAGGTCTACCTTCGGCAGATCGGAAACCTATCGATTGAGAATATCGAGGGAGCACCTCGATATTCTGAAAAGACGCCGTTTATATCGTGCGTCGCGCACGCGCGCGCGCTTACCTGGCGCACGTGTCTCGACATTTCAATAGACTAATCCCCGACGCATCCAATTTCGCAATCGGAATAAAGGGCAGCTTCTTTCGTGGTGTGCGAATGTAACTCCGAATCGCCTAATCCGTAATAATCTCTCGTAATCGAGAAACAAAATAAAACATTTCTCCATTAAACATCTTGTATACTCCACTTTCGAATACTTAAATTAAATATTTGATCAAATATTTAAATCAGAAATACAATATATATTGTTCAACATTTTCTACAATCGACTTCAAGAAGAGAAAAGTCATTTATGAAATTAATATAAGCTAAAATGTTAGAGTGTATATAAAAAATCAAAATAGAAAAACCTTTATACTTATTATATATAGGTAAATAACATTGTTATACTTTTGCTTATCTCAGAGCCTAAAGTATAAGTCCTAAGTACGTACATAAACGAGAGATCCCGCGGATTTGATCTTAACACGAGAACAGAATAACTTTTAAATAAAGTGTATTTCATCCTTAAATAGAAATGAGACTATCATTTTTATCATTCTTGCGGGAAAAAAAATTACTCCCCTGCCGCCATGGTAATGGAAGAGTCCTGTAAGTGTACGTAATGAAGAGACGACAGTAAATTTTTCACGGATAGTTAAATTCGTGGCTGCCGTTTCTACCATTTTTTTCTCTCCCTCTTGTACCATCCCGTTTTTCGACCCGGATAGCCTCACTTTGGGGTTTATCGGACGGTTTTTATATTTATTACCTCGCGCGCGCGGCACGATCCGGGACGAGAACGAGGACGATAGGGGCGCCAAAATCCACCCCTCGGTGGTTCCCCATAATTTCTTCTCTCTCTTTCCGTCGGGTCCCTTTTTCAGCTCTCCGCCCCCTCCCAGAAATCGCCTCCACGCGTGTTTTACACCCGCCGCCGTTAGCCAGCGAAATCGCAACAGATGCAAGTGCACTCTTCGTACTCTCTTTCTATCTCTCTATTTCTCTCTCTCTCTCTCTTTCGATCTCACGCCCTGACGTTTTTTTCTGTACCGAGCTCGCCGGTATTCCCCCGAGACGTCTCGGGAAAGGGCCCCGTTGGCCCCGTCCGGTTAACTAGAGTATTGTTCGATTATTATTTCGGTACATATCGCGCACTTGTTACCTCTTTGTGCGGTCATATGGTGGTCGGAGGGTGACCGGAGGGTGGTTGGCGAGTGTCACGCGAGACAGAAGACGTGATGAGATAGATAGAAATGCGCAGCATCACTTCGCGTAGATACATAGCAGAAAAATAAGATATTAACATACGAGAAAAGAGAGAGAAGACTGAGAATTTTAGTTGCGTCATGATATGACTTAACTAGCGACTTAAGTAGCTATATATAGATTATAATAAATCGAGCATAAAAAAATGATGAATTATAAATGTCGAGTAAAAAGTAAGTAACGGATTTTTTTGTAGGGCAGAAAGGCTAAAACGAGATAGTAGATGTCCTTGCAGGCTACTTGCCTCTGCGAGGAGTGAACTCGTTAATATTAATGACGCCTGCAGCTGATGCATGCTACCGAGCCAATAAATCCGATATGTATCAATTCAGTATATAAGAAAGGTGTATCTTAAAAAAAAAAAAAGAAGCAGGAGTACATATAAAACAGATACGCCGAGACGAATACAACTACATTATTTATTTTTAAAGATGTGATTTTCGACACTGATGCATTACCATATGGCAGTATCAAAATATCGAAATGTCACATAAAAAGTAATTGACTAGTGAGTTACAGATAAATATGTGTATATCTATAGAATTCTTATATATAATATTATAATAATAAAAACGGTTAACACAATGTCATTAATCTAATGCAACTTGACCTGAATTTTGACTATAGCTTTAAAGTTGTTGAAGTAAGAAAGTCGGATATTTCATCTGTAGGTTCTGCGGTCCAAGTACCCCAAAACCCGGCGCCCCCCCCCCCCCCCCCCCGAGGCACGGACACGCGACACGAAGATAAAGCCAAATTTGGCGAAGTACTTCGCTCGGCGGCGAAGAAAGGAGCCGAGAAGCGGTTAGGCGGAGAGGCGAAGAACGGACAATGATCTCCGCAACGCAACGGCGGGAACATCTGCTTTGGCAGTGGCGGCGGCGCGGCGCCGCGCCGCGCCGCTCTCCGAACGTTCCGAACGAACGGCGTGTCCTCCTTCACGGGCCGATCTGCCCGATCCCCGATGCCGTGAAACTTGTCCCACCTCGGTGTATGCATGCATAGGTATTCATTATCCTCGTCCTCTCCTCGCCCGGCGGTGCCGGCTCGCCGCCTCGCGCGTTCCTTTTTCCGCGCGATCTTTTTTGGTCCACGGGGAAACATCTGCGGCAGCTGCGAGGCGGTGGACCGCCGCTCCTCGTACGAGGCAGGTGCTCACCTTCCGAGGTTCTCCCTCGCCTGCCAATTACGCGTGCCTCTTTCTGCCTCTCCCACTCCTCTCACTCCGCTTCTCTCCGTCTTCCGCCCCTACGAGCCGCTGATGCCGCTCTCTTTCCGCCCGCCGTCGTCCTCTGCCCTGCCTCCTCGGTTTTTCTCTCACCTTCTCTCGTTACCGTCCTCCTGCACGCTCCCGTTTTTATCCCGCCCCCTCTCCACCCCTATCTCCCGGCTGCGATCTCCCTCATCTTGTTGCCCTCGTGCCAACTTCTTACATTCCTTCGTGCATTTTAGCGCACTCTACTTTTCCTTCTTAATTATTCAACTCCAGAGAAGTTGTCAAATAAACGTATCCTCCATAACTTTCGATGAAATTACATTTTCGACGACATTTGATAACTGTTCATTACGGGACAACGATACTCCCTCTTTCCACGCGTCTCCTCAACGCTCTCTCTCCCTTCTCTCTCTCCATCCTTAAATTCCCTTATTTTGCACGTTTCTCGTAGCAACTTGTTGCATTCCTTTGAGCGATTTCACGCGCCCTCAGCCTTCCTTAGTTAATTATAAAAGAGGAAGGAGAGACATTCATCTCTTTTCAAGCGAGACTTCTCTCGCTCTCTGTATATTACAGTGATATCACACGTTTTCCTATTCTTTAAACGTGCTCTCTCTCTCTCTCTCTCTCTCTCTCTCTCTCTCTCTCTCAGCAAATTAAACGAGCATTAAATGTAGCGCAATTATTTCAGGCATTCCTTGCATCGTCCGCCCTTCTCCTCCGTCGTCGCCTTCATTCTCTCATCTTATTCGTCGCTCTCGCTTCACACTCCCTGCGCTCGAATCTTTCGGCTTTCTCAGCTGCCGCCGCTTCGAGAGGACGATCTACTCGCACTCCCCCGAATAACGTGCTACTTCTTGGTCCAGCGCACGGCTTTACACACACGCATGACGCACGCACGCACACCGCTTTGAAGCCCTTTTATTTTTTTCTCGCCCTTCGGGATGGAAGATGGAACTGATGGAAGCCGTCTGCCCACGGGCGAGATCGAAGCACGTGCACCGACTTGCATATATCGAAGAGGCTATTTGAGAATCGCTCGAAGGTGTTCGTGCTTTCGTACATCATAACATTTCTGAGGTGAATTGGGATATTCATGCCTCGGAACGAAGTCCGTAATGGACCGTATTTTTGCTACGCTCCGTATTCACGATGTGTCGGCATGTTAAGCTTGTGTAAGAGGTGCATTATCATATATGAAACCGTTATAGATATACCTGACGAACGTTGTTTACATTATTCGATACGAAATGGTCCATATTGGAAGAACTTTTCTACGGTTGCGGTCGCGAGATAAGCGTGGAATTCTTTGTAGCCTGCGAGGATCGGAATTTCGGATCCTTTGTGGTTGAATTCCTGGTATTTTTATCGTATTCTCTCATTTTACGCATCTCTTTCGCATAACGACAAAACCCGTTTTGTTATTTCTAAACGATACGAAAAATTTCGCTTAGAATTGCTAAAGAAAGGCATTCGCGACAGCGTTGAAATTACCGAGGAAAAAATGTGCCTTAATTGCTCGCGCCGTTACGCGTGGTCGACGTGAAACAGAAATCACGATAGCGGATATTATTTAGGCTCCTCCTGAAACTCGCTCAGGCCACCGGCCGCCGTACGAACACTTGGAAGAAAACTCGGCCCAGCTTTGGATGGGCCACATGCCTTCCTGATTCTCCTATCTAGCAGCTGTCCTCACAGAGCAGTGTATCTCATTCCGGTCTTAACACTGCCGAGAGCCAAGGGCCCACGCCACTTTACACGTCGGATAACGCCGACTTTGTTGCTGTTTTATTCGTTATTCTTGTACTATACTCATTGAAAATTGCTGCTGGTCTACTAATTATGCTCGCGATCGATATTATAATTTAAGGGCGCAAGTAGATTAACTTTAATTTCAGTTTGACTTACTGTTTATAATTTTCTAGTTTTAAGAATTAGAAAAAGATAAAAAGTAAGTTAAAACGAGATTAAAGTTAATCTGTCTTATAGTAGAAATAGAAATTAGAAATTTATATTAAAATTGAGAAGATTAAGTCTGAGTTCACTTTTACGTTCTTAGAAAAAAGAAGATTACGCAACCATTGCAATTTGCAATAATCTTGCGATTTTCTTAAGAAATAAAGATACCGTGCACAGATGCCTTCTGCACGACGTGTCGTAATAATTAATATTTTTTCTGCGTTCTCGGTAATTATTTCGTTAATTATTCTAATTGTAAGTGAGAGCGGAGTGATGATTGTCTTGTGGGGGAGTATCTTCGAGTTTTTCAACTTATTCAACGATTGTCGATTCGGCTAATCTTGCGTAACCGACTGAATTATTTTCTAACGAAGTATGCTGATTCTCAAAGACGAAACTTACCCATAAAGCATCGCCGCCCCAGCTATGCCGCCACCGCATTGTGCCGCGATGTACAGCACCGCGCGAAGTGGGGAAATCCGTCTGCACAAAGCAAACGATACCGAGACCGCCGGATTCACGTGTCCACCTGCGTGCAAAAGGTTTTCCATATAAAGAGGAGGAAAGAATCAAAGAAGACATACGGGGAGATTGCGCGATTCTACTCTCGACTTGTACCCTACCCGTTTGATCGACGCTTCTTCCCAGTGACTTTCATCTCTGTTCATTTTTTTTACGACTAAAAATTGTTACGTTAATAAATCCAAGGAGAAATAATTGGCCGAGCGACACCGAGTTATAAAATTGACGAGCTCAATTACGTGCGACGGCCTGGCTGAAGATCGGAGCGGACAGGAATAATGCGCTCAGTTCGCTCGCAAGGCAAAAATTAAAATACCGTTAGATCGACATGTTTCAAGCAAAGATTTTTTTAATTTTAATTATCTTGTTCTATATGTGGATTATAGAATTGGACATTTTTAATTACAAACGATCGCTCAACGAGTCACAGCAGAAATAAAGCTTTCGCGCACCGTCCGCTCCGTTTATTCGTGCAGGGGCGATAGCCAGTCGGGGAGCAAACGCGATCAAGTTTCCGGTATGTAGTACGAGGACCGAGAGTTTATTACACGCATCGTATGTCGCGTATTGTGCGTGCCGTCGGTACGTACTCCGAGAGTGCCCACATACGTTCACGACAGACACGCACAACGCGGTAATGTTACGTCGCGCCGCGCCGGCGTAATCGGTTAACGAGCCAATCGAGAGAAATCGCGAGGGCCGTAGCTCGTGAACGATACGAACGTACAAGAAGGAACAGAATCATTGACGCAACGAGCAGTTCGCGACCCTTTGCGTAATTAGCCTCTGAACGCTTTGTAGGAGATGCGCGCATTGCGTGCACAAAAACCGCGCGGACGCAACGTAAAACGCGTGTAAATCAAACAGACTATTACACGCGAATAAGTTTTTGTGAAAAAATTCATTGTTATTGGAATGCAAGAACTGAATAGAACTATACACACAGATGGAACTAAACGCTCTCTAGCATTTTTTCTCTTTCATTTTATATAAAATATAAATTAAAAAATATATATTGTCATATATAAAATGAAAGAAGTATTAGATAGACATGTAAAAAGAAGAGCACTTTAACGTATGCTTCTTTCTAAACTCATAAATCCGTACCTTAGAGGTAAAGGATCGTATCTCCAGTTTTTGTCAAAATGGAGTTAATATATATTTCAATATAATAGAAGTTTAAATTGTATAATAGTAAAGCATCTTATGTCTATTATTACTAGTTCTTAAGATACAATGTTTATAAAAAGTTGTATTTAAAATTTTTATAGTGTCTAATTTTTAAACTAGATACAACGTTATTGGTAGATATACTATTAAATATGTCAGTTAAATTACTTTATTAAAAACTTGATAAATCAAGGCGCTATTTTTTATTTTATATCCCAAAAATATATCATTTCCCCATTTAAACCTTATTTTCTCTCAATTTATAATGATGAAGAAACGATCCTCTAAGATACAAAAATAGGAACAGACCAAAAAATTAAACTAAGTTAAAATTAACTAATTTTAAAATTGATTATTGCAAAATTGAAAATTGTCCTAGTCGAAACTTTCAAGATTTCAAACATTGAAATTTTTATGTACTAGATACATAAAGAGGAACCCCTTGTTACTTTCTAATAAATTGCTTATACTCCGTCCAACGAGAGATCATGGTTGATGATCAAACATAAATAACGATAGAGCACAGAGTCGCAACAATAAGGTGTTCGCGTTAAATTATTTTTATTTTTAATAGTGTTGGACAATATCTATTAAAAATAAAAATAATTTAACGCGAACACCTTGTTGCGGCTCTGTGCCCTATCGTTATTTATGTTTAGTCAACCATGATCTCTCGTTGGACGAAGTATAGTTTTTCGAAACTCGGCGATAGATGTATGGGTACATTGCCCCCTACTTTTTTATCATCTTCCGTGAAATTGACGCGATAACACCCTTACCGCTGATGTGGCCGAAGATGAGGGAGATCGCGGCGATGGCGAAGCCGGAAGCTACAGCGGTGGCTAGCGCGGAGAGGCCGCTTCCGGATACGGAGGAGGCGGCGGCCGCGCCGGCCACCACGAGGCTGAAGAAGAAAGTGGCCAGACATTCGACGGCCACCGCTCGCCACAGCTCCAAACTGCGAGCCTCGATGGACATGGGCGCCTTTCTTTCCCTCTCGTCGGCATTGTTCTCCCGGAGGGCCGACAGCCTCGACAGGATAGTGACGATGTGCGCGTCCATCTCGCGCGTCAACGTCTCATTCGCCATTCTCGGGTTTTTCTTTGTCTTCGCAATCACCAGATGAAGAAACGACACACGACGAAGGGGATGACTCTCAAAACATGTTCCTCCCCGACCGATATGATTGTCACGTGCACTCTTTAACGTTAATGAGAAAACTGCGCGTTCTCCACCACTCTTTAATTTACCACTCTTGGATCTCCGGACGATCCAAGGAACGAACCGATCGTTCTTTTTTTTTCACGTCCCTCGGTATCGTGGCGGATTCCCGGCGATTCTCTCGAGTGGAACGAACCCGGGGGGGATCGTGAGCGCGGCCAGTCGAGCTCCGAAGGTGGACGCACTCGATGTTGCCGCACCGGCAACGCGCTCGCGAGTGACAGGCCGACGTAGGACGTAGTTGGCGAACAAGTGGGCCCTGCGGAGTGCGGAGTGCGAGTGGTGTGCGCGTTCACCACCACCGCACCACCCCCTCTCTTCAACCGTTATTCCCTACGTGTCGGTGCATCTGTAGAGCTGCATTCGGCCGCCTCCATCACCATCGCCGACATCGCACCACTGACACTGACGCCGCACGGACACTCCTAACTTTAATTCTTTGATCTTTTTTCAAACGCCGAGTACGTTGACTTCATCAGTCTTGCTTCTTTTAAAGTAAAGTATAAGTTATATCGATTTTTCAAATAATCAAGTAGTCTTTTTTAGCTATAGAAAGCACAGGTTAGTTATTTATAAGAAATTTATCGGAAAAGAAAGGCACCGAAAATTATAATTTTATTTTCTTTTTTTTATTATTATTTTATCTATGCTTATATTATTAATCATTTTTTCTTAGTAAATGCTTTATAAAGATCTTTTAAATCTCTTTCTTTACCTATACTTCTAAATCTTCTTTTCAAAATGTCGCAATAATTTAAATAATTTTTTTAGAATAATGTATATATTATTAATCAAAATAGAATTGGACTGCAGCTGCTTTTATTTTCAATAATGTTAATCCGAAAGAATTTATTCGCTAACAAATGTTTCCTATTTGATATAAATCGATGAATCATGCACGTTCTTAATATTGTAGCTCGCCGTTTTTACGCTTTAAACCGAGAAATTTCTTTATCTACAGTACAGTACGTACCTTTTCCTTATCGTATTGCCTTTGAGAAAGGATAAGTCATGAGAGGCACCGAATGACGTGGATGAGATGAAAAGTTAGTTGAAGTCGATAAGATAAGTCCTAGTTGTAACTTTCGTAGTCAAAGTTTGGCAATCGAATTATACGTGAAACATATTTGTTCTAATGTAAAGTACGTGTATCACTGGCGGATATTGTAGAATAATAGACGCAGGCATATTTTTATTAGGATTATTAGAGTTTTACATCCTTCATATGTATTAATAAAATTTTTGTACCCCGATATATCTCTCTCTCTCTCTCTCTCTCTCTCTCTCTCTTTCTCTCTCTCTTTCTCGCAGAAAAAATAGCGATCTGAAAGTTATCCGCTATATTTTTTAGATCTTGATTTAAAATACAAATTAATTAATTAGTTAATGGTTATTAATTACTAGTCAATTAATTATTGAATGGCAAATGCAAATCGTGCGCTTTAACATTGTTATCGTAAAGCGCTGCCGCGATGCGGGTACATCGGTCTTCTCATGATAACTGTTAAGCGCAAGCGCTAATTCTTATCTTCCTCGTAAATCGCGACGTGTTCGGTATCTATAAAATGATGAATGGCGAGCAAAAGAAAGCGGACGGAGCGCGTTGTAATGAGAGCTATTAGGAATAGCATCACGCGTATTACCTTTAGTTAAGGTACTTAAGCTTAAACGCGCGCAACATTAGCCGTGCGCCCGTATTTACGGGCGCGCATCAACGTCGAGTCGCATTTGCGATGATTAAAATAAGCCAAGTAAATAAAACGTGCGTCGTGCGCGCATGTGCTTGGCAGTGTGGTGGGTCTTATTCCCACGAGTTCAAAGAGCATCCGTAATGTCCACGTTTCCACAAAAGGGATGTACGCGCGACGAGGCATGAACGGCGAGTATAATAGCGTACATTTAAATCAACTTTGCGGACGAATGTCGGATGTGGACGGTCACTTTGAGGATTCGCGTTATGTACGAACACGTATTCTCACGTCGATTTCTCGTCGATACACGATACACGATCGCGAAGGTCGACGATGATTCGCTTGATAAAAAGATAAACTCCGATGCACCGATGTCCGTGTCCGTGCTAAAGATTAAGTACGGTAAACTGGTTTATGTAAGTTTCAATATTGCGATATAAAATGCAAATTCTCGCGGGACTACATCAATGTGATGATAATAAAGAGGATACCACGAGCGAGGTGGTTTGATAGAAAAGCTATCCGATTTGTCAATTTCAAGCGACATATGTGTAACATTGACTTTAATCACTCGAGTTATTCTCAAACTGTGAGAAACTACTTTTTTAAATTAATTTTGTCTGCTTTACGTTATAAGCAACAATCATAAATAATCTCATTAAAGTAGTTACATTTTCCATAGTGCTTTATATAATTAAAAAAATAATATTTAAATGATATTTAACTACTTTTAATACTTATAGAAGAGTTATATACATATAGAAGTTTAATTTGAGAAGAAATAATATATTAAGAATAAAAAAATCAAAAGTAGAAAGTATAAAAGATGGTATTGAGGTACTACTTAAATATTAAAATAAATATTATTTAAATATTATTTTTTTAATTATTTTAATTTAAAGTAATAAATTTTAAAGTATTATGGAAATTTATGTATTTTAATACTTCCATCTTTTATAATACTTTTCACTTGTGATTTTATTCTTAATTATTTCTTTTCAAATTAAACTTCTGTATGTATATAATATTGATTTTGTAAATCTTTTATACATCACTCTCGCGATTTCCGTAGAATATTAATTAGTTGTTATTGTCTTATTTTACAACTCTGGCATTTAATAAATTTTATCTCATCCAATGAAGACGAGACTCCTTCGTCTAACTTGACGGTTCTAAAAGAGGATAAGCCGCCGTAATTAAAGCTATTTAACTCCTCCCGGCACTGTACTGACGTAGGAGCGAAGAACCTGGAACGGTAATAAATTCACCAATTACTATAAATTGAAGAACTTATGCGCGCGGGGGAGTTAGACGAGAGAAAGGGCGTTCGCTTTGTATCGTTACTGATGGCTTTCGAAGGCTTTCCTCGTAATACGCGTCTTTAAATACCAATCGATATTTTCACGACTCATCTTAGAATTTATTGAATTTTAAAATCTGATAGAAATTTTATCATGATAATCAACTAGACTTACGTGTTTGGAATATTTTCCTGGAAAATAAAATAGTTAATATCGGGCCTGTACGCGAATTAAATATGAGGTTAAATCAGGTCAAATATAATAAAAAGACCGAAAGGCTTCACAGAAATAATGATTATTTGCGTATTTTACTAAATACTTGATTATCGATTTGATTTAAACTGTGTTAATTAAAGCAATTAGGTTCGTTAATTATTAGTGCATTGATAAGATTAGAGTAGTAGCGAAGCTCCGCATAATTTTTGCGAGTTATCGTACAATTGTGAGATTCAAGTCCTTTTCATTAATATTCTTACACTTTCCTTATAAAATATTTACTCTAAACTAGGATTTGTAAACTCGATGCACTCAATACATCCTCCAAATTATTTATGAATTATTTCTAATTAGGTATATTATTAACTTATTATGTGCAGTCTATTAACTGATTATTATAGATAGGACATTACAAAAATTCGTGAGGCACTTGGCGAAATATATTATACTTTCTCACAAGTAACCATCTCTCGCAGAATTTACGGATGATTTTTCACGCTGAAAGTTTCTCCATTAATAACTCTTTTGCAGAATTTAATGCTTAACTCTCTGTGAAAATAGATTCTATTATATAAAACTTTATTTCCTATTTGAAAGAACCGACCTAAATTTTTTGCGCTGCGACGGTTACTCTATGTTATATGTAATTAACAGTCTTCCAACTTTTACAATAACTCTCTCGCGCTTTCTTACATTTCGCTCATTCGACACAAGTCACTCCACTGGCAAACGATTAATACTTAATTTAGCTGATAAAATCGTGAGTCATAAAGACGCGGTCGCGGCGTGTATGATTCATAGAGACGTTGCAGAAGCTCTCATTCTATATTTAAAATAAAACGAACAAAATAAATTAGCAATTTTATAAAATCCGCTTGACAGTTTGACGAGGTAAAGTCTGGGCAAAAAAAATGCGACATCGACGATCACCGTGATGAACCCTATGACAAATAAAATTATTCCAATCACGCGCATCCATCGCTGCTGATCAACGTGAGGGTCGTGAAATTTGCGGCGTTACTTACCAGGAACCTTATTCTCTTCAAACGAAAATACGCGAAGATAAAGTCAAGTCTATCACAGTATCGACTTCATGAATAATCAAAGTGAACAGGTGCTTGTAAAAATAGAGGATCCGAGGAATTTCCGAAGACTCTACTGCATTAACTATAAAGACATTAACTAAAATCCTATTTTATTTCCACGTAGATACAAAACGTTTTATGTAAATGACCAACCTACGTGCAATTGTCATCAATCATAAATAAAACAATTATTCTCGTAGCTTTACCAGCTTGATCCTTTTATTCTATTCCTGTCTTTTCCCTTGAAAGTAAAAATGTACCAATATTACAAAGAAAGCACTGTAATTTATAATTACTACAATAATTTTTTATTTTGAAATCTTGTGTTGGCCATCATCTTTAGCGCTGACAATGAGCGTGACTTTCTTCTGTGGACCTTAGACCTTACTTGCCTAATTTGCAAATTGACATTTACAAACGGAAAAATTAAATAATGTGGGAATGTTCAAAGTGTATACGAGTGAATGACGGAGTGAGTGAACGAGCGGAAGAGATCTGAAAGAATGTCGGAAGTTATTGAAGAATAATACGATTGTCGACGCGAGCGCGGCATATATGTCGAGCAAAGATTGAAATTTGCCGGAACAATAACAGTAAGCTGATTAAAAAATTGTAAGCGTGTGATAGAATATATCAGAGACGAGCTTAAGGACCGTGAGGACGAGAGAGTGTTGTCTGAGAAAACGAGCGATTCTTTGTCAAAATTGTGAGAACAAATAGATCGAGAGTCTTGTCTGCGAGGGAAAGTAAGGATATCTTCCTGTTATTTCTGACCTTAATATTTCACAATATTTCACAATAGTTATTTCACCATTGAATATACAGCGTTTTATGCGGTGCGTATACTTATTAACCCATCATCACGGCGGTCTCGATATCTAATCTCGTAACAGGTAAAACCATTGTTGTGATAAATGCGGAGATGCACGAGCCAACCGCTCGTTGCGGAACACATCCGTTCACGCGACGGCATTCTTTTACAAGGGCACGCATAGATTAAAATATGCGGTGCAAAGAGGAAGGACGGGGGATTATAAGCTAGGTCATCTGTTCCTCTATGATTTCCATTCATTTCCGCTATTTTATTTTGTATAGAAAAAAAGAGCAGGAACAATAAAATGTTCTCCATAAACATAGCAATCTATTTCTATCGCGTCTATAATCAAAACCATGAAGTCCAGTATGAAGAAGTTATAAAAAACGTATAACTTTTACGGATTAAAATATTTGAAGCCCTAAACGCGATGCGTTTATCGATATTGTTACATGCATTTATATATATTATTTACACCTGATTCTCAGAAAAAAGAATACGCGAAGTTGCAAAGGGTTTATTCGTGTTTTTATTCCAAGAAATTTAAGAAATTTGATTTACGTGAGTATTAATTTTATCAATTATTACAAAGACATATAATACTAAATATATGGTATACAATACATATAATATAAAGATATTAAATATAATTTAACGTATAGTATAAAAATATACGTAACTTTCAATAGTCTCTCTCTCTCTCTCTCTCTCTCTCTCTCTCTCTCTCTCTCTCTCTGCTTTAATTATTGCATTAATATTATTGATTTTTTGACTTTCTAATTAATTTATTTCAAGGGCTCTTTGTATACGAAGGCGCCCCAAACGCAATTTTTCCCTACAAGTAATTACTATTCACCCTACCCTTTCGTCTGCACCCTTGTTCTTCCGCGATCATGCACATCCGCTCGATCGCTCGTTTCGCAATGGGCCCCTGCTGTTGGGCGCGTGGGCGGCCCATTGCCGACCCATCGCGGCGACGTATGTGCACGCGACGACGTTATTACGGCTCAGTAAGGTCCGACCGCTGCTCTTCGCCTATCTGTCGCAGTCGGCGGACGGTATCCGCGAGCTATAACATTTTTCGCGTTGAGCCGGTGATGTTCGCGCGCAGGCGATCCTAATCTTCCCGCGACAAGATAGCGGGCAGGTGCGATTCGCAAACAAGTCGATCGAAGTATCGGCGCACGTCATCTGGTCCCCATAGCGACGGCTATTGCTGAAAGCTGCGGTCTCGACATTCGATTAAAACAGGAAGTGGCGCAAGTGGTCCGTAAGTCATCTCCTTCTCTGTGAAATTACGTTTCTACGCGCTACTGCGTGTCCTCGCGCATTTATACGCTTCGAAAAGGTTTTGAAAAGTAGATTGTTATTTGGAAATAAATTTATATTAGAATTAAAAGGATCTCGCTCGTGTGTCTCGACAAAGGAGAAACAAAGGCCAATAATTGAGCAAACGGTAAATGTCAAATTTAAAAGTTTATTTCCAACTCGTATATACGTATACTACGTCGGGACGTTTCAAACTACACAGAGTCTTCTTCAGCCGACAAACAATGTTAATCAATGTAAATAAATGTAACTTGTATTCATTTATTTAATCAACATTGTTTGTCGGTTCTGAAGAAGACTCGGTGTAGTTCGAAACGTCCCGACGCGACGTAGTATTAGTATTATTGAGATGGAAATAAACTTTTAAATTTATGTTATGTTATGACGGTTAACTTCCGAGATATCGTGGATCAAAGTTAAGTTGCCTAATTTGTCGACAGTGACTGCTCAGAAAATAATGAGACGCAATATTTGTTGCAAAGATTAATGCACACACAATTGCAGCCAAAAACTGGAATTTGCTTACACAACAAAAGATTGCAAAATTGCTCGAGAAATAGAAATAGAAACTTTTTGGCCTAAACAGAACATTTACGCATTGCATTGTAAGATGTGAGAGAGACTGTAAGCGCTAAATCAAATGTGATTTTCAAACACTACGTTGGGCGCATCCAAAGTTCGAAATTGATTTTAATGGTTTTTTGTTATAAAATAAACTCTTATTATTTTATTGATCTAAAAACGGTTTATGATAACATGAGTATATATATTTGTAATAAGTAAAAAATTAGCTCTAATCTGAAACTTTTTCTGCTCAAAAAAAGGATTTTCTGGGCATTCTTTTCGTTCCACGTTCGTCATTTAACACATTGAATTCGAATTAACGCGTAGTCAGCGATGTATAGATAAGCATTATTCATTGATTCGGTTTTTTGAAAAGCGAAATAAAATTTTATTGTGTTACGATAAAAAATAAAAAATATAATTAAGTCTTCTTAGCTTGGCTCAGAACCCCTATTATCTTTCATTTGATTTTTAATCCGTTGAGCCTTTGATCATGATATACATTTATTAAATAAAATTAAGTAGCATATTAAATTAACATGCTGAAAATGACATCGAGGATAAATAAGTTATCTATAATTGCACTAGCGGATCCTGTCGTCGATAATGGGGGGTGCTTCGGCAAAATTATTTGGTTTAATATTTTTTTTGTTAGTATCACGCTTAGCTTTTACTCCAGGATCAACGACGAGAACGTGGTGAAACTTATCTGATCCCATTTTTATAAAAAAAAAAAAAATGTATTTTTTCTTAGATTTTTGAAACAGATTTTTGAAAAACTGATTTTTTATTATTTCGAAGGAGATCTGCTCATGCCTAATTGTCCAGTGACAATCAATCAGTACTTCACAGTGACAATTGTACAGTATAATTAAGACTATTTATAGCGTTATAAATACAAGATGTTTTTTTCTTAAAATCTCTAACGCACGTTTCACACGTGTGTCAGAGTATATTTTTTGTTGGAGACCGAATGGTAAAACTCCACGCAAACAGTTTTCGAGAATTGCGGTAGATATAATATAAGAGAAGAGATTTGAGAGAAATAAGAGAAGTTAGAGGAGATAGTAGAATTGTACATTTCAACTAATTTGTGTTCTGTTTTAATTTTTATTTGAGATTTAGGAAAGGATCGAGGAGTACTACGCAAGAGATATATTCAATATTGAACTCTGAAAACTATAAAGTAAGATGGCGTTCAATTAAGTCGCGACAGAGCGAGAACCGCTTTATGTCTCAATAAGAAACGAACGTTGCTACGTATCATTCATCGAACGTATCTACTACGGAACGCTTATATGTAGGTATATATATACGTATATATATATATGTATATATATATATACATATAAAAATATTTGTACTTAACCGTGCATCTAAATCAATCGTCACGCAAGCCGAGTAGCCGATGTAACTTCAACGACGCCAGGTCTCGATGACGAAGCTATATCGCTTATTCTTATATCGCGTTTTAATTGCGTTATCTAGTTCTTGCGCGATCCCTTTCGCTTTCAAACTCCCCGTTTATCAGTCCCACCCCCACCTTTAGGCCTGCCGCGGCACCAATCGTGACATTTCGCATTATCGACGGGTGGAAGAGACGGCGAACGGGGAGAAGGGTAACCACGGAGGCGCGCGCGCGCGCGGCGAAGCCACCTGAAGTGCCACGCGAGTCATCGCGCCGCGAGCGTGAGTGCCGTGAGTAGCGTGACAGCCAGGGGGGTCTCGTGATAGGGTGTTGGCCATCTGTGTAGGGACGCTCTCATAAGTCATAAACGGAGTGAAACGAAGGCGAGCGAGGAGCGAGGGAACGTTTCGCAACAACGCTGACGACGCGCCGAGACGCGAGTGCTTCGCTCACGGGAACCGGGAACCCGCCTGCGAGGAACCCGCGCCGCCCGCGGGTTGACGCACACCTAACTTCAGCGGGGATCTCCACTGACGCGCCCCAATTACCGATTACGCGTCGATAATCGGCGTGGCGGCGCTTATCGGTCTACCTCTACCGTTCGGTCTCGTTCAGTGACAAACGGGCAAGTTCGTCACGCGGAGAACGAGGAACTTTCGCTTTCGTCCGTTCCTCGTTTGCCGCGAAGTTGGCGAGAGGAGAGCGCGCGCGCGCGAGTCTCTCGGGCCACACCTGCGCGCTCCTCGCGAGAGCTCGACTCTCGCGTGCGTGCTCTCGCGCGCGCGGAACATGGCCAGCGCGCGTGGAGGACGCGCGCACGGCGTCGTCGTCGGCGTCGTCCGCTGTTGCCTGTACCTGCTGCTCACGGGCGTCGTCGCGCTCGCCCAGGAGAACATTGCCCCTGGCAGCCGTTACTACAATCGCGACGGCGTGTACGTGCCGCCGCAAGACCCGAACGGCTACAAGACCTACGTCTACAAGGATAGAAGGTACGGCTATCAGCCCAGCTATTTGGAGCCCGGTTACAGAGGACCCACCAGAGCACCTGAAGATCGATTTCTTTACGGAGTAAGTGGCGTAATTCGTGCTATTGCAATCACAAACATATGACAATCGAGGTGTTCTTTTAGGATTTGCATGGAAGTACATTTTGTATACCAGATGAACATATTTAATTTACGCTAAAATTTTTTATTATAAACTGTAAATCTTGGAGGATACTTGATTGAAATTATTAAATGCTTAATATTTTATTATAATTTAGATCGTAAAAGTAATAATTTCCTGAAAATCATTATTTGTTGACCGTCATTTCCACCTTTGTTGCTTTTAAATTATATAGATTGTAAAATAATAAATCATTTACACTTGTCAATTATTGTATTATTAATTATGATTTGTTAAGTGTTTGTCTAAGTGTTTAAGCATTTTATATTTCAAATTTTAAATTAAACTTTTTGAAGTTTATTAGAAATGTAATTGCATAAGAATATTTCTCAAATAATGGCTATTTATTTATTTGTTATATTCTAAAATATATATAAGATTTGAATAAAAACATAAATTTAATAAACATTATGTTCTATTAAATCAGACTACGGAAAGGCTTCCGTTGCCAGGAATATTAGCTGGTTGGCGCGAAGATCTGCAAGGAAGAGAAAGACCAGATTCTAAAAATTTTAGAGATAGAGACATAATTGTGAATACAAATTATGGCCAAGTTCAAGGATTCAAAGTCCAGCTGTACGACGATCCGTATGCGAGGCATAGACCCTGGAATTTGGCAGTGGAAAGAGTAACAAAAATTGTTAATGTGTTTTTGGGTATTCCTTACGCTATGCCACCTACCAGAGAAGGTCGTTTCAAACCTCCCAGGGCTCACAGGTTAATACAAAATATTTCCTACTGTTTTTAATGCTTGGTAATATTACGTAAAACAACTTATTTATTTTTGTTTAGAGGGTGGCAACTTTTACAAGCTGTTGATTGGGGGCCAGCTTGTCCTCAGCCTAGCGAATATACTGGTACTACGAAAGGTGTGCGAGATGTTGATGAAGATTGCTTGTATCTAAACATATTTTCACCTTCTGTAAGTATGCTATATCCAGAGGAAATTAAATAAATGAGACGATTGAGTAACAAGATTATGTACTATGTATATAGATTGGCTATGGGTTAGCAAACAGATATCCAGTGATGTTATACATACATGGCGGCGAATTTAGTCATGGGGCGAGTAATTTGTTTCCAGCACATATACTAGCTGCCTTCTATGACGTTGTAGTAGTGTCTATTAATTATCGTCTTGGAGCTCTTGGTAAGTACATTGTTTGAAAAAGTATGTTCATGGAAAAGTTGTGCAATGTTGTACATGATTAACAAAAAATTAATCCTTGCCATTGTATTTTATAATAGGATTTTTGTCTACTGGAGATGAGAATAGCCCTGGAAACTATGGAATTCTTGATCAAGCTATGGCATTGCGATGGGTCCACGATAATATAGTTAGCTTTAATGGAGATCCTGAGGCTATCACGCTCTTTGGGCCAGGGGCTGGAGCAGCGAGTGCAGGATTATTAATGATTGCACCAAAGTAATTGAATTTTTGATATTTTTATATATTTTTTATCAAATTAATTATGTTAATTTATTTATTTTATCTTATTGTAGAACTCGGCACATAGTATCGAAAGTAATAGCGCAATCGGGTTCAGCTTTAGCTGACTGGGCGGTGATAATAGACAAGTACCGAGCACAAAATACATCCCGAGTGTATGCAGAAATGCTCGGTTGCAGTATAGAGAGCAGTTGGAAATTGGTACAGTGCCTAAAGGATGGACGTAGTTTCCTTGAATTAGGCAATTCTGAATTAAAACCACACGTCGGAATGTTCCCATGGGCACCTGTGCTGGATGTCAACTTCACGATACCTCGAGATGATTGGTATGAAGAATGGAGGTCGGCCGACTGGCGCTTTTTTGAGGAAACGCCAGAAGAGAGTATTAAAGCTCGCAAATATAAGAAAGATTTGGTTTACATGGCTGGTGTCACGACTCAGGAAGCAGCGTTTATTATAAGTATGTCATCTGTTGACTTCGATTTCGGTTTAACTGCGTTTTTTCTTGCTCAGAATTTTACTGTTTATTTTATTTAATTGCATATCGCAGCATATATATATTATCTTTCATAATTTTTATTTTAATTTTTACAGAAAATAATGTTACATTGGCAAGGAATCAATACATAATAACTCCTGAGGTATTTGATCAAAGGATTTGGGAGTTAGTTCTTCAGTATAACTATACCTTGAATCCTTATGGCATTTATGAGGCAATAAAATATATGTATACATATTGGCCGGATCCATTGAATGTCACGCACGTACGTGATCAGTATATAAATGTGAGTAGTGTGTGAAAGCGTCAAACTAAATGTCATGTATATACAATTATTGTCTTTAATTGTTATTAATATTTTCAGCTCTTATCAGACTTTCATTATGTTGCACCATATGATAAAATAGCAAAATTATTGGTGGAAAGACATGTACCAACATATCTCTATGTCTTAAATACCTCGATAGAAGCACTCTATTCGCCACAGTGGGCTCGGGTACCTCATGATACCGAACTTTTATGGCTAACAGGAGCACCCTTTATGGACGTTGGTATGTTTTTATATATCTTTAATTTAAATCGCATAGCATTTATACGACATAGCTATTAATATGACATCATTGATACAGAATTTTTCCCGCAAAAATGGAGATTGAGTCGAGATATGTGGACTGATAATGATCGTAATATGAGTCACTTCTTCATGAAGGCATACTCTAATTTTGCAAAATATGGGTATGTATCTAGTAATGCTGATTTATTTACTTGTATGATAAAATTCAAAAATACAACGACTTGTTCAATTTTATTCTAGAAATCCAACGCCTTCGCAAATCTTGGGATTGCATTTTGATCTGGCGCGTCATGGACAATTGCGATACCTTAATATCAATACGACATTCAACAGCACTATTGAAATAAACTATCGTCAAACCGAGAGCGCATTCTGGTCCATGTACTTGCCGACCGTTATTGGTTATCTTGTCCCTACATATCCTCCCGTTACAGAAGTAAGACATTGTAATATAATATACATGTTTCGTATATTCTTATTGAATTATATCAATTGTATTTACAATTTTTGTTGCAGTACTGGTGGGAACCTAAACAGCCACTGCAAATCGCATTTTGGTCCATGTCAACAGCGTGTCTGCTGCTACTGGTACTTTCTGTGGTGTGCTGTATGCTTTGGCGTAACGCCAAAAGGTAAGAAAAGGTAAACAGAACCAAATCCATGTGACTACAGCTTAATTCGGTGGCACCTGCTGTACCGAACGTTAGGAGCATGCAAAAACTGGTTCTGCTTTACAGTTTATTTTGGGATACGGTTTCTTTGTCTTTTCACATAACCATTTCTGAATATAAATTTCTAATTAACTCTATTCCTGCTTACAATTAGCAAAACAAAGGCAGCTAGGATACGTGCAGGTATTTATAGAAAATACTTTGTGGACAATTTTGCACAGTATGCCTTTCACATAATAATGCTTTATTAGTTGCACATAATTATAGAAAAAGTGGTCAAAGACCACTAAACTAAATGATAGAGTAAATGATTAAATTATTAACTTTTACTTAGATTTTATACATTTTTTTCTGTATATAATATTTTTTGTATTATTTTTTCCACAGACAATCTGATCACTACTATAGCGGAGACATCCTGATGGTACGAGACGATGAGCACTCCGAGGGAATCGAGAATTTAACACGATCATCTAAAGAAAATATATACGAATATCGTGATGTACCAGTAAAGACTAGAATGCCACGTCAAAACGAGACGAGATTACAAGAACGTTTAGCGCACAACAGAAAGTTCAGTTCTACACCTTCGTTACGTAGTAATTCTAACGTCTCGTTGAAAGATATGAGATCAGAAGGCTTCGTTACGAGCTCGCCTAATGGTCAGCCTAAGATGGCGAAAACAATGAGTCAATCTTCACTGCCGAAAGCTAAAAGCAAAACACTTTTAGTACAGGGTGTACCACAAACAGCTGTTTAATACTTAAGTTACCATTATACAAAAAAATCAACGATCTTTTTATATTTATTTTTTATACCTAGATTTTTAGATGCATTAATTGTTTTTAAAAGATGATGACATCTATTTGTTTTCAAAAAATGCCGTATAAATTATTAAATTAAAATTTTAAAAAGACAGTTTTGTCTATTACGCTTTCAAAAAAAATTTTTTTTTAAATAAGTAAGATTTATACATAGAGACAATAATTGAGACAACAAATTATAAATTAATATAATATTAATATTTGTAATTGTTTATCGTAAATAATGCGAAAATCTATTTGTTAACGATTATATTGACATACAATCTCTTTGAATTTTTAAATTGTTAAAGTTTTTAAATTGCTAACATTTTAACACAACGAAATATTTATACACATGAATGTATTTACAAATCAAAAGTTATTAGTCACATCTGCATTTTGATAGTGTAAACACACGACAATGCCATTTGCATGTAAGATCATTAAGTTAATGGATTTTAAATCTTAATACTTCTTGTTGTAAAATATTAGATTTTTCATAAATTACGCGACTATATAATAATAATAATACTTACAAGTGGCTACTTTATATCCGTCCATACGAGCAGAATAATTGTTATATAAATAAAAAAAAAAACATTTTATATATTTTATATGTATTATGTATATATATTATATATATGAATATATATATGTCGAATATTTTATATTGCTTTACAAAGCTGACACTCTCGTAGAACATAGGATCAAGTTGTGTAAGATAACTCGATATCTGTGCATGAAGAGGAAAAGTGCAAACGCAAAATAAGAGACATTTATTTCGATTTAGGTAGTTTACCTTTCTCAAAATGATTACGTACATGTAATTACAGCATATATGTTTTCGAATATTTTATTTTTAATATCATTAGATTTATTGTATCGGTGTAACGACATTTGTGTAAGCAGGTTTCAAATGCAACATTCCGTTGTTTAATTGTCCGATTTATTATATGTTAAATCGTTCGTTCGGTATGTATACCGATTAGACGTAGGCTGCATTCCGATATTTACTGTCAGCAATCAGTACTGAAAATCTATAGTATACATGACGTAAAAATTACAAAAATAGATTTTCAGTACTGACAGTGAATATCGGAATGCAGCCGTAGACTAAATGCCTCACTTGCTGCAAAATTCGAGTTATGTTTAAGCGCACAAATTTACTTCTCATGTTGCAGCTATACGTGTATACGTTTAATATTTTTGCATATCAAGCGTAGCTTTAGCGTTAACGATCTCATTGCTACCGGAGTTGTAATGTAAATGTAAGTCTGACACTTCTGAGATTAATGTTATACGCACATTCGAAATAACTTTCGGCGATTTGTCTATTTACAAATTGCGCAAACACGCACGTGTAAAGCAAGTGATTTGTAATAAGCACGTAAGAATAATGCCTTAAGATTTTATACAGAATCCTGTCAATAATTTCATATTGTAGATGATATAAAGTTATATTACAATATTTTGCACACACAATTGTTGTCATTAACAATGCCAATCCTCAGAATGTCTTCTCCCTGAAAGTTTTATTGTGGTTGATATAAAATTATAATATTTCACACATAGCTACTTACAGAACAAATTACGAGAATCTAAATTTTCTGAGGAAATTTTGAATTTGGCCGCAATTCTCCCTCTTGCTCGTCCTGTTTTCTTCTGGAGTAGAGTAAGTAGAGTAGGTCGAGTTCACATTCTAGTTTATATAATTCACTGGTTTGAACTAACAGTCATGGTGCACGAATATCTAGACGCGATCCGAAATCCAGACGCAGCTGGTCTTGCCGTCTTCCCTCGAAAAGTCGAAAACAATTCCCTTCCTGACGCTAAATGTGTATACGTGGTAAAATCGTATGTGTACAGTCTTAAACTATATCTCGAAGACAGTTTGATAGCTGGTGATCAATTATGATTAGCTAAAATCAAGAGAAACGAAGGAAAATCGGTAATTGCGGACCCAAGGCCACATTGCTCGTTATTTAATTGTTCTCTACTGTTGTCAGAAATCTGCAGCGACTTGCCGGTTAAATACCAGTTATTCCAGCGAAATGTCAGATTCAATGATAATTTTGCGATAAAACGAATCTAGTACAACTATATGTATATATTTTACAATTCTTAGTAATACTCTGTCATTTATAAGACAGATGCTTTGGTATTCAATCAATTGCAACAGAAACAATACTATGATTTCAGTATTGACTGCTGTGGATGAGATATGAACTATATATATATGCACACGCATGCATATTAGAATAGTTTGTTATATTCTGTTCTTTTTTTAAATAAAATTACACTAGAATTTGATTGAAAATTACTTGAATTAACGTAACTTGTACAGCGTGTTGTAGCGTTAATCAGTCTTTATATACTTTCAGTTTTTGAGTTCGTCACTAATTTGTAAAATGTACTTTTAGAGTATCAAGATGCAGAAATTTAAGAGGGCTCAAGCGCAGAATAAACTGTCTATCGAAAGGCACTTAGAAGCCAATGCGTCGTTGAATTCTTCTAGCGAAGAAGAGGATGAAACAAATGAGGAGGATGTCCAAAATGTAGTGGGCAAAGTATTGTTGGCGTACCAGGGACAGAGCACGGATGCGGAGAAAGTGATATCGTACCTGGTTAATTCCTTTCAGACCAGCAGCGCTGTTTGTTTGATATGTATATCTACTGTCAAGAAGATAGATCCAGTACGTTTAAATAACAGGATATAGTAACATCTTAAAATATGATGTTGCTATCTTCTTAATATCTTATTTGCGTTTACATACATGTTTAAGTATTGTGTGCAAGGCTAGATATTCTTTTACGTGAAAAATTTTCTTATATAATTAATATAAATTAAATATTCTCTGTCTAAATATTGATATAAGTATGAAGGAATTTTTAAATTTTATAAATACAATAAAAGTCTATATATGTGTCTTATTTTGCTGGTTTCATTGTTTGAAAGTTTCAGTAGCACCGAATGCACTAATGAAAGTAGTTTATTATCATTCCTCTATTCTTTCTGTACAGATATGGAACTGCGACAAATGCTATGCATTTCTACACATGTCTTGCATTCTGCACTGGATCAACGACAGTTTGAGCTTCAAACGAGCCAAAGGGATTCCCCCAATCTGGGCATGGTATATATATTTATTATTATTTCAAAACGGAGTTGCATGAAAATTGTGACAAAACTTCTGTTTAATATGCCAATAAAAATGCATATATTACAGTCCAAAATGCCGTATGGAATACGATCAGGATCAGATTCCAAGATCGTACAAATGCTTCTGTAAGAAGACTGTGGATCCCCCGCATCAACCCTGGGCTATTCCACATTCGTGCGGTGAAGCCTGCGGCAAACTTCTGCAACCAGAGTGCGGTCATAAATGCGTGTTGCTCTGCCATCCTGGTCCATGTCCGCCCTGCGCCAAGATGGTGTCGGTTAAATGTTACTGCGGCAAGCTACCAGCGCAACCGCGACGTTGCAATGCTAAAAACTGGAGCTGCGGGACTGTGTGCAACAAAAAATATGAATCTTGTGTACACAGTTGTAATAGCCTGTGTCACACTGGAGAATGTTCCCCCTGTGTAGAAATAGTATTACTGAAATGCCGTTGTAAGAGTAACGAGAAGATAGGGAAGTGCTACGAGGGCACGTGGATCTGCGAGAAACCTTGTAACAGGAGATTTTCTTGCAACGTACATAGCTGCGAAAGCACTTGTCATCTACCCGGCGATTGCGGCAACTGTCCCCTGGAAAAGAACAGATCCTGTCCCTGCGGAAAGAAACGATACGAAGTTTCTTGCAGGCGGCAGCAAGTGCCAACGTGCGGCGACACGTGCGGCAAGTTGCTGGATTGCGGGTCGCACTTCTGCAACATGAGATGCCATACCGATCGCTGTGGTCAGTGCTTGGAAGTCTTAACGAAAGCGTGCAGATGCGGCAACTACACGAAAGAGATCGCCTGCGCAAAGGAGTTCCACTGCAACAAGAAATGCATGCAAATGCGTTTATGCGGTAGACATTTGTGCAACAAGAAATGCTGTGACTGCATATCGAAGAATACGTCAAATGCGTGTGAGAAAACGTGCGAGAACACGCTCAACTGCCGCAAGCACAAATGCGCCGCGCCTTGCCACAGCGGCCCTTGCTATCCGTGCACCAGAACGGACGTCATACAATGTCGATGCGGCAGCAGCAAGATAACAGTGCCGTGCGGTACAAGAAAGAGAATCAAGCCCCCGCCGTGTAACAAATCCTGCAAGATTCCACCTATCTGCCATCACAGCAAGAGGGAAACGCACAAGTGTCATCAGGGCCCATGCCCGCCGTGTAAAAAGGTCTGCGGATTGACGCACAAGAGATGCGGTCACTCTTGCCCGGTCACTTGTCACACCAAGGTCTGGGTGAAGAGCAGAGCAAACGGAGTAAAGGCGCAGCCTGTTGGACCCTGGGATAAACCGAAGGACATTATGGAGCTGAAGACTTTACCGTGTCCACCGTGCGAGGTTTCCGTGCCTGTGACCTGTCTCGGTGGTCACGAGACACGCCCTTGGCCGTGTCACATGTCGAAACCGAGCTCCTGCGGCAGACTTTGCGGCCAATTACTGCCATGCCAGAATCACACCTGCGAGCTGATCTGTCACAAGCTACAAACTTCCGACGACGAATCCAACAGCGGTACTCCGTGCATGGAGTGCGAGAAGGAGTGCGATTTCGCACGACCGCCAGGTTGTACGCACACGTGCCCGCAACCTTGTCACCCAGCGCCATGTAAACCATGCAAGCAATTGGTGCGAGTCTCTTGTCATTGCGGTATTAGCACCTTATATCGGCATTGTGTAAACCTGACATCTGCAACGAGTAAGGAACGGGACGAGTTACTCAAATGTGGAAACCAATGTCCGAAAAATGTAATTACATTTATGTTCGGTGAAATACGTATAAATTTCTTTCTTTTCTTTTTTTTCTTTTCTTTCTTTTTTTTTAAATAAAATATAATCTGTTTCTTTATTTCAGTACCCATGCGGCCACCGTTGCGTCAACGATTGTCATCCAGGAGAATGTAAAGGTGGAGAGGGATGCGGCAAGAAAGTTAGATTATGGTGTAAGTGTAAACGGATCAAGAAGGACTTTCTTTGTTCGTTTCTTCAAAAGGAGCAGATCACCGTAGAGTGCGATAGTGTGTGCGAATTATTGAAGAATGAAAGAAAGGAAGCCCAGAAAGCTATGATAGCGAAGAAACTAGAAGAGGAGGAGCTGCGCAATCGGGAAGAGATTGAGAAGTTTGAGAAGAAGTTCAAGCCACGACGAAAAAGGAAGGACAAATACGAGAGCTTGAGACAGTCGCAAGAAAATGCAAGGAATAAGTATCGCAGCCTATGGATTTTAGCAATTGTCGTAAGCATTATGGGGATAATAATAGTGTATTTGACTGCTTCTGACTTAAATATATCTGTATTGAGTTGATTCTACAAACTGTGATTTGTGATCATCTATGATAATAATCATTAATAATTAAAAGATTTGTGATGTATTGACGCTTATACATATATTACTATAAGCATGATTCCATTTATCTAGTTTGTATTGCTAATAGGAGTAGTTGTGCAATTGTAACAGTCTTCATATATATATAATATATTTATAATCAGTGATAAAGGTAGTAATCGCTCAGAGGATTTTTTCAAGATTTGAAGATTTTTAGTCTTGGTGCTTTTATAATCTTATGATGTATTAAGATAAGATATGATAGAGACCAAAGTATTTTAATTAGAATTATTTTAATGCAATACAAATTGTATCTATTAAATGCTGATTTGACATTAAACATGTAACTTTCTAAATGTTCGATCATTGTCATTATATGCGGAAAAAATAGTATACATTGTATGGAAACATGAGGAATAGAATAATCAAAGTGAGAAGATTTCTTGCATTTTGAGGACAATTTAAACAATTTAAAAATTTGCATTTTTGTAAGAGGAAGATACAATAAACGTTTGTGAAACATCCCAAAAGTAATGCTCTGATAATAAAGTTAAAAATGGCAAGTAAGAAAAGTACAAACAATCATGTAATTAATATTCTTTACATTTCCCACGTTTCCTCCTTTCGGGCTCGAATCGAACCACGGACCTTTGAGTTACCAATCGCGCATGCGCAACGACGAAGCGTCATCCCACTAGATAGGCAAAGTAAAGGTAGAAATATATCATCTGCAGGTAGCTATTAAAACTGCCGAGAGAAATGGAAAAAAAAAAAAAAAAACAGAAGTTTATAGAAGCACAGAAACGCTAGAGAGCGATGTTCGTACGAACAGAGATTGAGGTACATTAAGAAAAATCAGAGCTCGAGGAATGTGCTAAAATAATTCTGGATAAATTGAAAGAAATCAACAAAGCGCTCTAGTAGAGCGGGAATCTTTAAGAGATGAACTGAACGAACTGCAGGCGAGCGAGGACAAGCTGAAGGCGGTGAAGATCAACCTGGATCAGAAATTGCACGAAAGTAAAAAGCTGTTAAAGGAGCTCCAGCAAAAATAATTTCCGAACATAATAAAAGAAAATCCAACATTAAGTGACTCCAGAGCTTAGTGGGGAATCTCACGTAATTTAAAATTGGATTTTCTTTTATTATGTTGCTTTTATTATGTTAATTGTACGCTCGCGAGAAAGTATAGCGTTGCTGTCAAGAGTATCAAGGGTGATGCGACCGGGTTGTCATACGGAAGGCGGGACGCGGGACCGCCACAGCAGCGTTCTGCCAGGCCCTGCAGACCAGCTAGTTGAATATACAACCCGAAGTTTCAATATTAAAAAAAAAAAAAGCAGAAAGATGAATCTAAAATATATTTAAAAAACAGCATAAATATAGAAAAATAACGTATCTTTCACGAATTAAAATAGCTGAGTTTTTTTTGTGTTCGAAACAAGACATGCTATAATTTAGATTTTGGAACCTAGAAAGAGGGCTTTATTTTTTGTTTTAGACGAATTTTTTGTGCTTCCTTCGCCTTTTTTGTCTTAATTTTCTCCCATTTTTGTCTTAATTTTGTCTTATTTTTCATCTTAATTTCAAAAAGTGCAAACACGTAACGCGGCAACAAAAAAGCGAGAAAAGGAGAAAATGAAAGAAACGGAGTAGAAAGTGCAAACGAATGGAGTTCACCTCTGTTCTGTTCTTTTTAGCCGAACTTCTTGTACGGTTCATCTTTTCTCTTCTTCTTTCCATCGTGAAAAGAAAAAGAGGAGAAAGATGAACCGTGCAAAGAAGCAGTGTTTATTGTTCTACTGTGTTTAATTTGACAAATTTTGAACAGTAGAACGCTAAACACCGAAAACAAGTGAACTGATTTTCAGATTTTCAAAATTTGGAACACAATAAAAAATTGCGCTCAGCGTGCAGGCAGCGCCGCACTGCTTTTTTCCAGTAGAAAACGCCGCTCTCCGTCATTATCGACCGACGGTCGAAGCGGAAGTAGCGGCGCGTGGTGCGCGGGCGCGCCGCTAGGACGGCGGCACGGTCGCGCGAGGGGCCCAGTCGATGTCCGCCGGATGATTCGCGACTCGCGACGGCGACGGCGATCCTAGATCCTACGAGAGACGTAGAGAACGCTACGCACGCAGTGCCCGTTGGTGGTCGTGATTCATGTGTCGCGGGCATCGTTCGTCGCTTGCGAATAGTGGCGGATACCCGGTGCTGCTGACAGCGGGACGGTGTTGCAGGAGCGCAACGACGAAGAGGACCCGCTTCGCCGCGTCACGTCGTCGCCGCGGCTGCTCCGTTCTCCGTTTCTGCCGTGCTGCTGCTGCTGCCGCTGCTCCACAATTATGTCACGAGGACGACCGCGCTCGCGCCCGCGGCCACCTCATTGAATTCGGTGCGCGATCCGTCCATCGTCGTCGGCAGCGGAACGGAGCACGATTCTCGCGTGGCGGAGCCGGAAAACGGGAAGGCGGAACGCAGCGATCGGCCGCCAGGCGCCACGGCTCGTTGATATTTCCCTCACGACCGTGACTCGCTCGACTCCATCGCACGTCGTGTACTCGTGTCTGCCCGTCTCTCTCTCTCGCTCGTTTCTTCTCGTCTCTTCTCTTCTCGTCTCTTCTCGTCTCCTTCCCCCTCTCTCATTATTCCTCTTGCTCCCTCTCGCGCTTGCGAGCCGCGCTCTCTCTTGCTCTCTCTCTCTCTCTCTCTCTCTTTCTTTCTCCTCGTCGCTCGCTCTTCCTAGTTCCCTTCATCGTCGAAAGCGCGCACCTTTATCCCTCACAGTCCCTCAGAGTTCAGAAGAGAGTTTCGTCCGCCGGGCTGGAAGGATAGCGCTCGCCTACGGGAGAGGCGTCGTTAAATGTGCTCGGGCGCGGGGCGCAGGAGGAAAAAGGGACTACCCGACAACCGTCTAAACGTCGGTCCTCACCACGTTGCCGTCCAGTGACTCGCCGCGCGTGTGCGTGTACCCGCCGCCACCGTCTTTCCGCGAGCGATCATCGGCTGTTCCCGATACGTAAATGGGTTTCGCCCGCCGCTTCGTTTAGAGAAAGAGAGAGAGAGAGAGTCTCGCAGCTTTGCAAGCCCGCGACAGCGTTTGTGTGCGTGCGTGCGTGCGGCAGTGGTGGTGTTGCGCGTCCGCGTTTGTGTGCCCCGCGCGTCGATGTGCACGCGGCGTCGCGCGCTCGCCGAGGCAGCCTTCACGTCGGAACGGCATTTCTGAGGTGGCGAGGTAACCCCCCTTCGACGCGAACCCCGAGACCCGACAAACCCGACATGATGAAGAGCAGTGCTCTGATGAAGAAGGAGAGCAAGATGCGCATACGTGCTTTCCCGGTGAGTAATTTCCTCGCGGCTCGCGACGCCTGGCAGAAGGGGTCGAAGGGGAGAGGGGAGGGAGGGAGCGAGTCGCTCTCGTCCTCTCCGCTCCCTCCCCCCTCCTCGCGTCCACCCTCTGCGCGCCGTGTTCTTTCGCGTTCACGCGCGCGCGCGCGCGCGCGCGCGACCAGGCTTATTTATTTACTTGTTATTTGTTTTCCTTTTGCGCCCTTGTGTCCGTCGCATCACGGCCAGGAGTGCACCCGACGCCTATAAACAGCATCCCATAACCTACCTCGACGCGACGCGACGCGACATGACACGACGCGGACATGGCACGGCGTGTTGTGCCGGTCGTAAACAATCCCGCACCTCCGGACTGCTCCGGACTCGCGCGCCAATTAGAGTCCGCCGAGTCCGAGGATCGAGCTCCGTTGGCGGCGTCGCAACGGGCTCGCTTGCGGAGGCACGCGTGCATCCGCGTGGCGGATCGAGGAGGATTGTCGTACCGTCGAGAAATCGCCCGTTCTATTTAGCTGAACTTCTCGTACGTTCATATTTTTCTCGGTTTTTCTCGTCAACGTGAAAAGAAACCGAGGAAAGATGAACCGCGCGAGAAGCTCGGCTGAAAAGAAGTCCTTGCGACACGATACCAGCACGCGTCTGCCAAATCGCGCTTATCTGCGTAGTGCAATCTTGCGTTACACGCTGATCTCCGTACCCTTTTTGCACTCTTGCACTTGAACGTCTCGGTGACTTCTCTCTCTCTCTCTCTCTCTCTCTCTCTCTCTCTCTCTCTC
>NW_020221655.1:87274-126131 GCF_003070985.1 Temnothorax curvispinosus
TCTCTCTCTCTCTCTCTCTCTCTTCCCTTCCCCTTGATATACGCAAGAAAAAAATATGATTACAATGATGTATAATCGACCGGGAGACTGATGATGTTGGAATCTGTCATCTTTGTTTAACACTAGAACTATCAGAGATCAATCCGTATTTATTTCTACCAAAAACCAAAGAAATCTTGGAGAAGAAAAGAGAAAACAAATTAATGAAATCAATCATCTATGTAATTTCGATAAAAGTTTGGGAAAATTTCAGAAATTAAGATGTTTTAAAAATGAGTAATTAAGTTAAATATCAAAGGGTCATTTTGATCCCCTTGTTTTTTATTAAATGGAATCAATTGGTTAAAAATAATTAAAAATGTGTTAACACCTGAAATAAATAAATATTTATTTAATGCTATATAGATGTATAAATTGATATATGCGGTTTACTTTTTTATGAATCAACTAACCAGATAATGGCAATCAATGTCACGTATAAGTTTATAAAACTGACATTCTTGTGATTTATGTCTATTTCTGCCAACATAGATTAACTTGGATTTTGGTTTAACTTGCTATCCTTTTTCTAGTTCTACGAATTAAAAAAAAAGATAAAAAGCAAGTTAAACTGAGATTAAAGTTAAGCTGCATTGATAGAAATGGATGTCAAACCTTAGTGCAAAATAAAAAACTATATTCAATAATATATTTATTTTATAAATTTTAAATTTTACATATATCATATTTTTCTCACGCTTAATGTTTTCGTTTAACTATTTTTCCAATTGTGTATTGTGTATCTTTGTAGCCTAATGTATTACTTAGGGCCGATATCACAGTCTCCGATTAACGTAATCCTTCGATTAAACTCACTCTGCATCTCTTTCTAACTGTCCCCCTAGAAAGAGACGAAGAGTGAGTTTAATCGGAGGATCACGTTAATCGAAGACTGGTGATATCGGCCCTTAGCAGCATTAATATTTGAATTGGATAAATATTATGTTGTGTTCACTAAAGGTACAGTTTTAAGCATTGTTCGTGCTTGAACTATGAGAAGAGGTCATCGACAATGGTTACCATAGTAGTGTAAAAGACAGTTGTTAATAAAGTGCAGCTATATAACCATGCTAAATTTTTAATGTCATATTTTACTGTCTGTAAAATTTACAATGCTAGAAATACCGTGCTTTTTAGTACCGAATAACGTAATAAGGTAAAATGATGTTACCAGTAATTTATGAAAAGATTGGCACGCATGATTTTAATAAGAATCTGTACTTTGCACAAAAATTTTGCTTGTAAATTTCTATACATAATGTTATGTATAGAAAAATGTCATAGATTTATTTTTCAACTTGCTTTTTCTCATTTTTTGTAAATGTTCACACCTCAGAGTTGAATTTATTTTTATAATATATTTAATTCTATTATGATGTATAATTAAAAAGCTTCTCTCTGTAAATGAGGTTCTTTCATAATGAGAATATGACAAATAAACATAATATTGATTTATAAATTAATATTGATAAATTTAATATTAATTTAATCTAAAAAATCTTATCTTGCTTCGAATTTAATAGCAAGTCTGTATATGTTATAATTTTATTAAATTTTATTTTATTAATAGGTTAGACTTGTTTACATTGTTTAATAATGTCTATGTGACACAAACTATGTTCACATAATATACCATATAACATAAAAATATGTTTGATAAATGTCATATGAAATGTTAAATAAAGAAACGTATATAATTTTCTCTCTCTAATTCTAACAAAGACTTATTTGTGGATATACATTTTCATAATCAAGGTTATGACAAAGCAAAACATACAAGCAATCTATACAAAACACATCTATACAGGAATAGAAAACAGAACCATAAAAGAGATAGAATCATGGATTATGAAAATGAAGACTATGATCTTCAGCAAGGCGGCAGAATGATTGACATAATTCCAACGTCAGGGTTAACACACAAAAACAATCCTCTCATAATTCGTAACACTCTTGTGAGAATTATTACCTGTAATATCTTTACTATGCTTATGCAGCAAGCATAAGTTAACATTTTTTATGAGCTTTTATGAATTGTATCTGCGTTATTTAATGTATTTTACATTTGCAATTGTATTATATTAATATTACAAATTATCGTAGACATTTATGATTTCTCTTAAATTAAGATAAATAGAAACATGAGTTTATATTTAGTCAATAGCCAATTAACTACCATAAACACTCTGTTTTCACAGACAACTATGGATGAGAAGTATGTAGAAAGCATCTGGACCTTATTGAAGAGTGCTATTCAAGAGATACAGAAGAAAAATAACTCTGGCCTCAGTTTCGAAGAACTTTATCGCAATGCTTACACGATGGTTCTTCACAAGTATGGCGAACGATTGTACACGGGACTGAAGGAAGTTGTAACGCAACACCTTGAAAACAAAGTGCGAGAGGATGTTCTTCGTTCCTTGCATAATAACTTCCTACAAACTTTAAATCTAGCATGGAACGATCATCAAACGTCAATGGTGATGATCAGGGATATCTTGATGTACATGGATAGAGTATATGTTCAACAGAATGATGTAGACAATGTGTATAATCTTGGATTAATTATTTTTCGAGATCAGGTAATTTTCATTTTTAACTTGCATTGTCTTATAAAGAATTTAGAAGTCACAAAGTTTTATTGTAATAAAATAGTTGTTGATTTTGCAACGTTAAGTTGCTGTTGATTTATATAAAATGATTGTTAAGTATGTTTAATATTGACGAGTTTCTTATTAATTTTTTAGGTGGTCAGATATGGATGTGTTAGAGACCATTTACGAGAAACATTATTAGGTATGGTCGCGAGGGAAAGAAGAGGAGAAGTTGTAGATCGTAGCGCTATAAAAAATGCCTGCCAAATGTTAATGTTACTTGGAATTAACAATCGCCAAGTTTATGAGGAAGATTTTGAAAGGCCTTTTTTACAACAAAGTGCTGAGTTTTATAGAGTGAGTGTCCAATAATGAGATACGTACAATAGTCTTACATGCGCATATGTAACCTGCAAAATTTTCTTCAGATGGAATCTCAAAAATTTCTGGCAGAAAATAGTGCATCGGTATATATAAAAAAGGTTGAAGCTAGAATCTGCGAAGAATCTGAAAGGGCAAAACATTATTTAGATGAATCAACTGAATCACGGATAGTAGAAGTTGTAGAAGAAGAGTTAATCAAAATACACATGAAAACCATTGTTGAGGTGTGTTTATTTACGATCTGGCTAGCGATCATGTAACTTTTTTCTTAGAGCGGAAACGTGAAAAGTGAAAAGTTTCATGTAACTATCTTTTTCTATTAGTGTTGAATAGAAAGAGATAAACTTTTCACTTTTCACGTCCTAGGGGAAAAGATACATGATCGATCCCCTGTATTAATGGACGATTAAACTTAAATATATGTCATGTGTTATATAATCACATTTAGCACATAATATATATTATGTGTTATATATCTTAATATCTCTTGTGTTTGACAGATGGAAAACAGTGGTGTAGTACACATGCTCAAAAATCAGAAAACGGAAGATCTTGGTTGTATGTATAAACTATTTTCGAGAGTATCAGACGGATTGCGTACTGTGTGCGACTGTGTATCTCAGTTCCTCAGAGAGCAGGGCCGCGCATTAGTGCAAGAAGAGCATGAATCAACCACAAATGCCGTTCTTTACGTCCAAAACTTGTTAGATCTAAAAGATCGCTTTGATCATTTTCTACATTATTCTTTCAATAATGACAAGAATTATAAACAGATGATAGCATCGGATTTTGAATACTTCCTTAACTTGAATCCTAAAAGCCCGGAATATCTGTCGCTATTTATCGACGACAAATTGAAGAAAGGCGTTAAAGGAGTTAGTATTATGTGTATAATTGCATTGTTACATATCGTATGACTTTCGATACATGAATATATTTGGTTTTAGATGACAGAGCAGGAGATTGAAGGGATCCTAGATAAAACTATGGTTTTATTCCGTTTCTTACAAGAAAAGGATGTATTTGAACGGTACTATAAACAACACTTAGCCAAACGATTATTGTTGAATAAGTCTGTTTCAGATGATAGTGAAAAGAATATGATATCCAAACTTAAGGTAAGAACTTGTTCATATCTGAAACGGGTATTGCTCACATTTTTATATTAAAAGAAATTAAAAACATATTTCTTGATTATTTTTTTAGACTGAATGTGGATGTCAGTTCACATCAAAGTTAGAAGGCATGTTTAAGGATATAACAGTCAGCAACACTATTATGGATGAATTTAAGGACCATGTTCTTACGTCTGGCGTAAGTATCAAAATAATATAATAAAGCATAGACCAGCTAATAAAGAAAATATAATAAAAGGTTTTATTACCTTAAATGCTTCTATAATTTTTATATTAAGATTTTATATAAATATTAATTTGAATATTTCCACATGTATAAATAAAATATAAATTAGTGTATAAGTTACAGAAAAGATTGTTAACGCGTAATATTCTGGTTATGTTTAACTAAAACATTTTATAAAATTTGTATTTATACGTATACCATAGATATAGATTATTATTTTATGTCTTATCTGTGTATGTTTCATAAAGACAAATCTACATGGTGTGGATATAAGTGTCCGGGTGCTTACAACTGGTTTCTGGCCAACGCAATCAGCCACTCCAAAATGCAGTATGCCCACTGCTCCGCGTGATGCCTTTGATGCCTTCCGGCGCTTCTACCTAGCTAAACATAGCGGTCGACAATTAACGTTACAGCCACAATTAGGTGAGTTATTATTTTTATGTCTTTATCAATATCTGTTTTTATTTAAACATTTAGTAATATAATGAGTGCAATGATAAAAATTTGTACAGGCTCTGCTGATCTAAACGCTGTATTCTATGGACCACGAAGAGAAGAGAGTAATTGCGGAGGCTTGGATACTCCATCATCTTCGAGTTCTATTGGGAATGGTAGCGCAAGTAGCAGCTTAGTGAGCCAGCGAAGCAGCATGTGTAGTACACCACGAAAGCACATAATACAAGTTTCCACTTACCAAATGTGTGTGTTAATGCTGTTCAATAAAAAAGAAAGGTTAACATATGAGGTGAGTTGTGATATGAGTTTAAGCAGCTAATTAATTACATCTACATGTTACATGAAGAATAAAAAGTGTTTATAATTTCTATATGTACATATGTATGAATATTGTGTAGGAAATTCAAGGTGAAACCGATATTCCAGAGAGGGACTTGGTCAGAGCATTGCAATCTCTTGCCATGGGTAAAGCTACACAAAGAATTTTACTTAAACACCCTCGTACCAAGGAAATTGAATCTACGAATTGTTTCTGTGTGAACGACAGTTTTACCAGTAAATTACATAGGTATTATATTTTTATGCAATAAATGATACATATATTAACACTTTCGCAGCTGGCGATTCGAGCGCGTGGCTGTACTGAGAGTTACGTGTAAATTTGTTTCATTTTCGGATCCAAACTATTTTTAATTCCGTTTAAATGCTTATTTTGAAATCAATTTATTGTTAGATAACTGCAGTAATCATAAATACGAATCATAAAATTATGTGCTTTTCTAAAAATATAAAATAACGTTAAATTATACCAGCGGCAACAAACTACTACATTTTAAAATGACGTAAAATTACATCAAGGACAATTGGCTACAAATCTTAAAAGTGACTTAAAATTACGTTAGTGGCTGCAAATGTGTTAATAATATATGTGATGTAAATAACCATCTTTTATTGAATATTTGTATCGCTTTTGTTAAGAGTAAAGATCCAGACCGTAGCAGCAAAGGGAGAATCAGAACCTGAGAGAAGAGAGACGCGCAATAAAGTCGATGAAGACCGGAAACACGAGATCGAAGCAGCCATCGTACGAATTATGAAAGCCCGAAAGCGTATGCCTGTATGTAACTTGAAATTTCTTATAAATATAAATTCACTGTACACGGTTAATTCATTGATACATATTTTTCGAACGTAAAAAAAATATTTTTTTTATTCGAGATAAGCTATAATATGTGTAGAATATATAAAGCATAATCAATATATCAATTTATTTTCTCTTTTATTAGCATAATATACTGGTAACAGAAGTAACAGAACAGTTAAGAGGTCGATTTTTGCCTTCACCTGTAATAATTAAGAAACGTATCGAAGGCTTAATCGAACGAGAGTACTTGGCTCGTACACCGGAAGATCGGTATGTAATGCATGTTATACATTGACCCTAATATTTACAGAAATAAACTAATACATTCTACGATTTACAGGAAGGTGTATACATATGTTGCTTAATGCTGAATTCAATATTGGATGTGTACAAACATGTAAGTAATTTGTAATAATATATATCCTCTTACTATACACATTAATGATTCTTCATATTTTATTCACCGAATCATTATTACATCACCATTATTTGGCATCATTATCGTTATCTTCTTGTTATTCTCATTTCTCGGTTGTGAATTATTATTGTCCAGGGGATATTCCATGTCAACAAGAAAATTTATATTTCCATAGAGTTTGGATATTCTGTATATGTATACAGTTAATATATTGACTACATATATTGACACTTATTTAGCTTTAAATTTACAGCGTATAATGTTCTTTACAGGAATATATGATTGGGAAGTTTATCGAAAATGGTAAAATATTGAGTACGGCCGATATTGCAAATACAAAGACAAAAAAATTAGAGAATGGGTCATTATTGAGTGCTGAAAACTGTAAGATGATGTGTTTATATCCATTAAAAAATATTTGAATTAGACAACTTATATACTTGTTATCATGGAACATCTCTGTAATTGAAATGAATGGCAAGATATTCTTTTGATAATTGACTAGTTTGGTGGAAAAGGTTGATGTGTCAAAGGAATGATGCACTTAGATCTAAATCAGGGAGGCATTGATTTCTTGTAATAATGGAGATTGTACCTGCTCTCCAACTCTTTACATTTCAATTACATGTGCATTTGTTTGACTTACACTTGTATTACAATATGCATGTAATACATGTGAGTACTCATTATAATGAATATGTATTCTAAATTAGATAGTTTTTAGTTAACGCGCGTTTCTAATGATGCGAAATACAATTAAGTTACTGAAGATGATTCGCATTGATAATATCGCAATTAGAAACTTTTCTACACTTGTAAGACTGTGATTGTCTATGATAACAAATACTATCTGAATATATCGTGAATTTAGGAAGAAAAATGGTACATTTACATATAGTTTTATTTACGTTGATGTCTATCAATTATATATGTAAATAAGTGATGTGAATGTATTATTAAGAATATACTTGTCTCATTTCCAACAACTCAATATTATTTTTCAAGTTTGCACTCCACACCCCTAAATCTAAATCATGTTTATCTTCTTATATAAAAAACACATGAATACACAAGTGTTGATTTTCATCTAAGTCCATTTTTGGACATATATTAGTTAAGATATGCTTTCACGCTATATTTTGTATTTATATAAATATATAATTTGAATTTATATAGTAATAAACATTATACATCTCCAATGTTGACGCTTAACAGCTTCCGCCTCTTCCACCTAGCTTTTCAATTATTTCATTGCAATTTAATCCACTGACCGTTTTAGTACAACACAGAATATTTATTATAGTATGCCAAAAGTGGGATCTACGAATCTGTAAGAGATGCAGAATTTGTTAGCGGGATGATATGTGCGCATGAGATTAAATAAAGATGAAGATCTTAATAAAATGCAGTTCAATTCAAACATGTATTGCACACTTTCACGTTGTAGTGAAGAAAGGCGAATGATTGGTGTCATGTTTTTATTTTTATTTGTATTCTCTCTTTATTTATTAAGATAAAGTTTTAAGATTTAAATGAAGATTTTACCCTTTTTCGTACACAAAACTGAATAAAATTAAAATGCTACAACAGCACTTATTATTCCTGAAATATTTATCCAATACATTTATTTTCTATACAAAGTTTAACATGCTAAACAAACACAAAATATCCAGTTTACCCTAACTAAAAAATTACCCTTGTAAAGTTTTACATATATACATGTAATGTATAATATATGTAATACTAAAAATAAATGCTGAAGTAATTCGTACGGTTTAACAATGGAACTGTAAGTTTATCAGTTGAGAATATAATCCATAACAATAGCTGTATAAAGTTTTTACATACGTAATAATATCCAGTATAATGAATAGCATCCAAATAATGTTTCTTACAGTGTGAGATACATTAGTCATCGTAACGATTAATGTTATCTCGGTATGTTTTATTGTCTGAAGAAATTTTAATACAATACAGGGCAAAAGTTATAAACACAATTAAAATACGATTGTTATTTTCATAATTGCGATAACATAAAAACAAATTATGTTATTAAACATGTATGTATCTTTACAATGTTTAATATTTTTAACAAGAAATTTTCTTGTATAGCGATTTCAATCTTCATAACATTTTATAAACAATTATTTATCTATATGTGCTGTTAAAAGATAAATATAAAAATTTTATTAGCATTTTATATACTTTTCAAAATATTGCTGTAAATTATTGCATAAATGTGAATTACAGATTGAAATATAAATAATATTATTTCGCATAATCATAAAAATTTTAGAAATTCTCATAGAAGTACATAGGAGAAATAATTCACATCACGTTTATATCAAAAAATATAACTTACTACTCTTGAAATATTGTATTTCTTAATCCTATACAATTCGATAAACACAGCACACATAGTACAAAGAAGACATTTCATATTCCAGCAACTGGAGCTTTTGTCAATTTTTCATATATTATGTTTTATATATATATATATTATATTACATACGCTTAAATAGAAGTTGTAATAACTTCTTTGCCCATTTAAATATATTACGAGGTTATATAAAAAGAATATTCACACAATTTTCACATAACATTAGCCTTTTAAGCCATTGTAGAAATCGGAAGTTGTAATCAAATGGAAAGAAAAATGACTAGACTTCTTTCCAATGATTTCGACTATGTTTGTTGTAATCTTGTTCATTATTCTTTTTATAATTTGAATAACGATATAAAAAAATGTTTTTAAACGTTTTAGTTCTTGATTTTTATATTTTTCGATAATCACAAATGTGCCAGCAAAAACTGTAAACAAATTTAACATATCAGGTTTCATATTACAGCAATTTTAAGACAGTTCTGTACAGGATATAAAATAAAATCTGCAGACATCCATCCCCCTGTGAAGAAAATTTACATTGCATTCAGATATTGAAAAGTACTTGGAGTCGAAAATAAAAACAAAAAAGTTTACTTTTTTTTTTTAATTAATCAATGAAAAACATTAAATTATATATTCGCTACATTATAAAAAATTCAATATTATATCGCGAAAAGATTGACAAAAATTTCAATTTTATATTACAATTAATTTTGTTTTCGTTAAAGAAATTTGAGAGCAAACGTTCCTCTTTTATTACTTGCGATCTTAATATTAGTAACAGTTATAAAGCAGTAGCTATAAATTCGAAATGCAATTATAAATTAACATCTTAAACAACATTGGAAATTATGTGTACTTTAATACATACTGCATTACATACGCTGCTACATCTGATAAACATGATGTCTCTATGCTGAATCATTTTTCATCATCGTATACATTCCTACAGGATCAAGCTGGAATGTAACGACCTTTCGATGATAAATCAAAGTATAATTGCATATGACTTCAAGTATAAATTGTATACAATATGATACAGTTATTCATCATAATTTACTGTACTCTGAAAAGTTCATCCCACTTCTTATAAACATTATGCAACATTATGCAATTTGCGTCGGTGTTAACCAATACTGTACAGAGTCATCTCAACTCGAATCTGTGAGATTCCACGGGGATTAACAGACAGGTATACATTGGCTTGAGTTTAAATCAGCTGACGGGCGGCAGGCATCGTGGTGATGATGGTAAGTAAAGCTAAATCATTCGGAGTTATTCGGTTAGAAGATGATGATGATTCCCGCCTCTTCTCGGCATGCTTTTTTATAAACTCTTTCGCATTTTTTAAAAACTTTTTTCTATCCTTCAGAAATTCTTCAGCTAGATCCGCTCTCAAGAGATGCTCGGGCTCAGGATCATTCACTAATGCTATCAAAGCTTGGATCACTGCAAGTGTAAAATGGCATATGTCAAATTAAGAATATTCTCTTTTTCTCTTGAAAAAGAAACATATTAGTTTTATGTTTACGCTGCTTTAGAAATATGAATTTTACAAATTGCAACTAGTAGCACTTATACTCAAATCTTAGAAGCATTTTTATAAATCACTATTAAAATACAAAATAGCCGTAAGTTGAAATGTAGAGACTGACCTTGGTCCGTTTTTGTAGCAGGTTTCCAATTTTCCGCGCTTATAATTGGCAAACATATCTGTCCCTTTTCGTCTACGTTTGGATGATATATCTTCGTTTTGAAATTTATTCTTGGTGGTTTAAAGGGGTATTCTGCGGGAAAATTAATTTCGATGCGAAACGCGCCTTTGTTGTATGGTGGGTTGTCCTGTGGAAGAAAACATCTCGTGTCTTTACTAATGTCTATAGATTACTAGTAAAATATAACACATACATTACATATCATAGAAGCAACATAAGACTCTGTGTTACACTTGAAGGAAATCATAGCAATATTCACGTACTTAAAATAATATGTTAAAATAAGAATATCTTATATATTTTTTCCTAAACAAGAAATAATGTTTCTAAACAATATTCTACTATATAAGATTATATAACAGTTACAATCTATTTTGTGCACAGAGATTGTAGAGTCTAAAAATTATATATGTATAATTGCAATATAATTCACACATTATATACTATATTCTTACAATATATGCAGCAAAACTCACTGCACATTCAATACTTACAATCACTAATCAAGTGTAAAGTGTATAAATTTTCATACATTTATTTAAATGAGCGTTTTTCTAGCGTACCGTGAAATATTGCAGAAATTTGTATTGAAAAATGACTTTCCATACGAAGGATAAAATACACACAGATCGGACTGGTTTTATCGGAATGTTTGAATCAAGCGATTATAGGCAACACAAATATAATATATATAAATTCATGTAATCCAAATTAATGTATATTCAGGCACGCACCGTTGAGTTAATTACATTTTCATTTACTTTTCTTCCTCTCTCAAGAACATAAGCTACATTTGTCTTACCTTAAATGTGAAAGAAATGTAAAGAAGTACACTCGAGAGAGAGAGAAACGGGATCTTCCTCTCTCAAGAACACAAGCTACATTTGTCTCACCTTGAAGCTGAAAGAAATGTAAGGAAGTACATTCTTGAGAGAGAAACGGGATGAGTCACGACTCACGGGACGTGCACTTTGCACCCGTGCGCGCGCGTATTTTAGGTTACGTGCCCCCCTCGAATCCCCAAGGGGGGTACGACGACGACGACGAACGACGTACCGGCAATATCAGGCCCTGCCAGGTGAGGATATTGGACTCGTCTACTTGGATATTTGTGAAGTTCTTCATCGCCGACGCCCTGAGGTCGCCGAGTTCCTGGAAAAAGTCACACAGGCTGAGTGGAGTCCGTGGAGCCGCGCGGAGGCACGGTCACGTCGCCGCCGGGTTTCGAGGCCGCCCCCGGAGCGGCGGTCGGACGGGGCCCGTCCGTGGGGAACGCGACGCGACGGGGGCACGGGTCCCGGGCCCCGGGGTAACGACCCCCGCGGTTGCCGGCGACATTGGCGCGCGCGCGCGCGCGCGAGAGAGACAGGAGTAACCGACGGGGTGCCCCTCGATGTCAGCGACGAGGCGAGGACGGGCCACTGACGCGCGAGATCCCGTTCCCGCCGAGCGACACGCAGGTGAAGGCGCGTCCGCGCGCGGGTTGATCCTGCGCGACGACCCCGACATCGTCACGGGCCCCGTCGACGTCGCACGACCGACCACGACGACTACCTCGAATTTACCTTTTGCAACCTCCTCGTAGCAGCCATTTTGAAAATAAATTCCACTAAAAGCAGCAAAACTTGCCGAGCCCGCCGCCAGTGCGCGTCTCCCGCGGACGACAGTTCCCCGACAAATTTCCCAGGGCGCCCCGTTCCCTCGGAGGATGATAATTCCCCGGCGGCCGGGTTTCCCGGGTGAGGGAAAAGATGGCGACGCGCGCGCGCGGCGACAGGTCCGACACACGACTCCGACGATCGGTCATGGCGGCGCGTGCCGCGCGAAGATTTTACCCACGGTTGCTCGAAATGTCCAGAATATATGTATATGCTGCGAGATCGAGGCAATAACGTGTCTCGGAATATAAATGATTGTTGAAAAGTTTTCGGTAAATGTTCACTTAAATTCTCTCGCCTTAAATTTTGACAGAAATATGATTCCATTTCGTAAGTCAAAACTGTCATTTTTGACATGATGTAACATGTATTTCATATATTAATCATGATTTTTGAGTTCTTTGCGAAAGAATGATAAGAGTTCAACACAGTGAATAAAGTTTATATAGTTAAACATTTGTATTCTTCCATAATTAGTTATTACACCAAAGTCGCAATTAAAAATAATGTTACAAAATTGTAATGATTCGGTATTCAAATTTATTTTCTGGAAAACTTTGGTTTTTGAGTTGTCATTGTTGCAGCAAATGAGCGATGACCTATGTAAGAGACACATTAGTTAACTATACGTTAACAATGTATTCCACACATCCAAATTAGTGGTGGTAAGCATAGTTATTATTATTGCTAAAACTAATAAGTAATTTTACTATCAAGTGCTTTGGCCAATGTAGTTAATTCATAAACTTATTTAAAACTTTGTAGGAACGGGAAGAACTTTGAGAACTGTCCTGAAAGTGTGTACTTAATGCAAGATGAGAGAAGTACAATGGCAGAAAAATTTGTATGAAAATTACGGATTGCCTGACAATTATACGGACAGTTCCTTCTTGAAGCAACTGCGTAAAAATATAAAACCGAATAACGTGACGTTAATAGAAGCGATAAGCTTAGGCGCCAGCATATCCACGAGATTGAGCGTTGTTGTACTCTTCGTCAACATATTTATCTGGCTGAACAATGAATGGACCACGCCAAACGTTGTCGTGATATCAGGAAGCGTGCTGACGATCCTTGGGTATTTTATATACAATATGAAAATACCTGATCGGCCTATAAAACTAACAAAGGATTTGTGGACAGTATTAATATTTCTAACATTTGGTTACATATTATCGCCCATTTTGAAAACCTTAACGGAAACGATTAGTACTGATACAATTTACGCTATGACGATATTGATGTTTCTCACCCATTTAGTATTTAGCAAATATGGATCGTCACAGATCTTTCTCTCGGACTCTTTATCCATAACTTCCTCAACCTTTGGCTCATTAATGTTGGCCTCCAGATTAGCGTCTCCGTTACATGCCTTTTCGCTTTTAACCGTTTCAGTTCAGTGTTTCGTACTGTTACCTTATTTGCTGTCGCAAATAAATAATAAAATTGTCGTATCAGTCGTTCTGACAATCGGCACTATATATTTGCTCCTATTTGTCTCACAAAGGTTCTCCTACGTTTTTATTATCGCTGTAATATTCATTCATTTTGTTTGTCCACTTTTGTATATCAGATGCCAGAAATATAAAGATAACATTTATGGTCCTTGGGATGAGGCAGTAATCGCTTCTTAAAAAGAAATAGAATTGGATTTCTTTACGAGAATCTATCGTAGTTAGAAACTTGTATATTTGTACATTTATAACAAATATGTAATCCAGAATCGTATACTTGTACTTTTTGAAATCCAATATTCTATATTTATCACACATCTTTATATAGTATTATTTATATTATTCATGTAATAAATAATAATTTTACAAGAATACATTTTATTGCATGATACACACGTTAGATAGAAAAGGAGAACATGAAAGAAGTATGTTAATATAAATTTATTACATTTTGCAAAAAATGCAAAGGAAAATGACTTAAAGTACGTAATTTTCACCTGATTCATTTTCACAAATAGATCAAAAAATCGATTCTGCATATGAATTCTAAATAAAATTTAATCGATCTCGCTATTTTTCATTTCTAGTAAACACTGTTCATACCTATTCTGTGTAACAAAATGGCGATTAACGATAAGTGGAGTATACAAAGTGGAATAAAAAAATATGTAATTAAAATTGAAACTATGTACGTAGCAAACGTTAATCCTTCATTATTTTATAATTATAAATTGTAACAATCTTTTAATTCGTCTTATAAGAGCTTCGATAAAGCTACGGTCCACTGTCGCGTATTCGCTGTGTGTTGTATCCAACAACTGCGTGATAAAAGTATCGGTAAAAGTAGAAACGAGTCCTTGCTTCAGCTCCATTAGCGTTTCTGACGAAACCTTCCATTCTATCATGCTTTCGTCGACGCCACCTGAAGTTACTGTACGAACGAATATATTACAATATTAAATGTTTGATGACTCATAAAGTACGCGCTATAAACGCATAAATACAATTATTTCTAATAAGAAATTAAATTAGATTTCACTAACCGTGCACCCTTTGAGTTTGCCGTGATATGACTTGCATGGTGTAAAAGTCCAAGTGACTCCAAAGAATGTATAAAGCGTGCTCTATTATAAGAGAGCAGTATTTTATGCTTTGTCGCTTATCCTTTATCCAATGATTTAGTTTCTGTTCGACGAGTATTCGTTGTTTCCCTATATCTAGTTCCACCTCGTTTTCGGACATGTACTGCGAATAAAGACAAACGTGTTAAACTTTTAATACGCGTACACGAGTAATAAATTTAATTGAAAGATTTAGATAGCACTTACCTTCTTTAATTCCGCTGTACTCATGTCGGTTACCACTTGCGCTTTCTTTATCAGGGAATCGATATGCGGTAACTCGGTGTGCAGCAAATTTGTCACGGAAACCAATTGTTCGACAATTGTGCCCAAACACACTCCACCAGAGGTATCCTTCATTTTGTCTTGTCTTCTTCCAGGCTTCGGTGTTAAATGAGGATCGAACAATACATTTCGTATTTTCTGATCCATACGACTGTGTTGCATCTGAAATTATTCATTTACAACATAACATGTATACAGGCATGTCCACTAGAAATTTAAGACTTACTTGATTGCGTGTATACAGCATGATGTTGGCGATTATCTGTATGCAAGAGATATATTGCTCGTTTGCGTCAACCTGCTGGTAATTATGATTTATCGGGATCGTCTGCAGCTGAAATTTGTGCAACAACGACAGCATCAACTTCTGCAACCGGTACAGATGCGCTCTCAATTCTCTCATCCCAGTACTGCTCTCTAATTTGTAATCGTCTATATCTATTCTCGCCAATTCCTCGTCCACGAGTTTGTACATGTCTGAAAAGCGATTATATTTACAGAAACATAATTATAATTATATAAGAGCAGTTCGCAATCACAGTTATCTCATAGCATACAAACCTATGTTAGCAGATCTAGATATCACCCCGGTGAGACATGCGATCTCCTTCAGGAAAAGCACATTGGCCTGCGAGAACGCATTTCTCAGGGCCATTTCCACGGTGTCCCTGTGACTCTGTAAAAATCCGCAGACTTGCACGGCGCACGATTGATTCTCCGTTCCCAACGTGGTGAACAGGGCGTCGCAGAGATACAAGGCCGGTAAGAAAATTTGCTGATAGCGTTGCCCGACCGAAGGTATGAAGGAATAATCGCCGCCCTCGAAGCCTACGTGCACGTCAGGATGCTGATCGAACGCGCACATACTGGACATACAGGACAAGATCTTGTTCTCCAACAAACTCTCCGCGCCTAGTCTCGTTGACGCCATCCTGCAGAAGATCGCCATCTTTGCCTCGTACAAGTACAAAGGCCGCATCGTCTGTGGCTCCGGTTGCAGCATGCACCGCAACAGACCGTCCGATTCCAACAGACTGTCTATCATGTGCTTCAAATAGCCTCTGCTCGTTAGATAGATCATCCACGCGTTATCATAATCCAATTCCAAGATCTTGTCCAGGCAGGACAGGGCGAGCATCTTACACACGTCGTGTCCGCCCGAGCAATTGTGGCACAGGATATCCATCAACTGATTTCCGAAACTGTTGATGACCTGAATCGTCGCGTAACGTTGCGAGCGTTCCTGCACAGGCATAAGCTTGTTCATTGAATTGTCCAATTGGCTGATATACACAGAGTCCATCGCGCTCACGTGCTCGGACTTTTCCAAGCCGACGATACTCAAGAAGTTCAATAAGGCCGCGTAAAGATGCGTGACGACTTTCTGCGAGGACGCACCGGCATTTATGATCCACTGTAAGATGTGACTTAAAATGATTTTCATCATCGTCGTGTTCGACGGCGATGACGGCAGTAACTCGTTGTCCGACTGAATCACGAAGCTGTTTCGTAAGTTTACCAGCAACATTAGAACCGTGCCGGATACCAGAGTTTTAATCTCACTCAGAGCTTCGCAGGACGTCATCTTTTGCAGCAGGTCGTGCGACAAATTCAGCAGAAGATTTTGCCGTTGAGCCACCGGCAATTGTTGATTCGTCGCGACGGAGAAAAGTATTTCCGTAGTTTGGCACCAGCCTTCTACGAACTTGACAGTAGCATAGGACAGGACCTTGGTTTGATTCTTCTTCAATGCGTGCGCAAGTATGGACTTGACTTCTTGCTGCATGAGCTTGCGTTGGGTAGCAGTCGCGCTGCTCTGCGTAACCGTTAATTCCTCGGTGATGAGAGAATGCAGTTTTCTGATGTCGATGAGCCACGGACCACCCATTAACGCAACGGGAATGCTGCATTTACCCAGGACCATTTCAATCTGCGACGGATCGAAGAACTCCCACGATTTCGCGGGTTCCAGATACAATTGGAAATCGATGTAATGCAAGAGATCCATCAGAAGCTTCTGAGAGGGTACAATCTGGTCCCTGTCCTGATTGAAACTTCCCACCAATCGCTGAATTAGAGAAGTCTGCAAACTTCCACCAGCGACTCGTAACTCGATAGCCGCTATTTTCAATAGCCAGGACATGCAGCCGAGCTCGGTTGATCTATTTGGCCCCTGAAACGGCAATTTCGAGAGATGTCTCTGCACGAAGTCTTGATTACTCGTAGTACGTAGAAATCTGAGAACAGGCGTCGATGTTTTGCTGTTAGCCGTTAACGTATGGAGATAACAGTAACAGGCTTCGGTTATTTTGTCGCGACCGCGCTCGAGAGATTGCTCCAGAATACCTAGGATGGAATGCAGACAGGTACGCGGAAATCCGAGGATTCCCGGTTGCTGGATAACGGTCTTCCTGATGTCTTTGTTTATTTCAAAGCCGAGCAAGTAATGGGCGAGATTTGGCGCAGGTCGTGTAATACTGTGCATCATTAAGAGCAGAATTCTTTCTTTGCAATTTCCAATTGACTGCCTACTCTGCTCGTCCGTTCTAACTATCTCGTCATCCTCCTCCGAGATATTGTCCGCGTCTAGACACTCGACAAAACCGTGTCTGATATTGGTCGCTAAAGTAGAAGTTGCCGTGAACGTCGACAGCAATTCCGAGTCTGCTCCGGGCTCGTTGGTCACGCCGTGAATAACGCCGACCGCCACGAAGGCCTGCTTCGGTAACCATGAATTGTAAGAAACGTACTTGACAATATTAATCATGTGATCCGGCTTGCCAGTGCGAGGATTCACTCCGAGCAGCAAACGTGACAGTCCGGTCATAATTTTGTTCACAGACGGTATGGCGGTTAATTGTGCCATATAATTGTTTTGCATCTTTAATCCACGCTCCAATATTTCCAAGCAATAAAGACTGCAACTCTCGAGATACGTCTTGCCCGGAAAACTGTCGTAGGTATCGAAATGATGGCAACCTTCGTCCATGATGTATAATATCACGTGTAACAGTTCAGAAGTGGTGTGCAAATGTGTCATTAAGTGATATCCCGGAGCCGAGTTGACCAAGGTGGACTCCCCACCTTGCAACTCAACTTTGCAGCCCACGAAATCCTCAACGGTCGGTTCGTACTGCTTTATCAACTTCGAGAATATCTTCAAGCAGGCTTCCGCCACCTCCCACTTCTCGGCAGGATTTTTATACGAACGAGTATGGAACCTCAGGAAGACGGTATTGATAATGAAATGTAAATACGGATCGAATCCTGGATTTCGTTGACCTACACCCAACAGACGTGGTATTGGGAAATCAGTGAGCACATCTAATAGCTGTAACATGGCGCGCGTTAACGGGTATTCCTCGTTTCTAGATTCGATCTCTTCCAATTCCGTTTGCACACCTCTCGGCTGATAACTGCTCGTTGTTGGTATAGTGGACAGAAACTGAGCGGCCTCCAAGCTCTGCCAAACAGTGGAAGAGCTCTCTGGAGATCTGGCCAGTGCCGCGAGAGTTCTTACTAGTACACCCTTCAAAGGTATCGGCATCGCGCAGCTCACCAAGCCGATCAAAGACTGCAAGACTTTCCAACTCGGATGGTCGCATATCGCAACTCTCGACATTTCATCGTTCTTGGCTATCACTTGGACAACCAATAGCACTGCCTCGAGACCTTTAACTTCCTGAGGCATAATTCCTTTCGGATGACACCTTTGCCTGTACACTGTATCCTGACTGGGAGGTAATTCCTGTCTCAAATTGTAGTAGTATCGGTTTAAGGAATTGAAGAAATGATCCCATGAAATAGTTGCTGAACCGGATGATCCTATAACAGATGCATTTACGTAACTTTATTATAAAAATAATAACACAAATACCTACATTTTGCTTATAATAATCATACTTACCGTTTGGTTTAAAAAAATTAAATGCGTATCTAGCCGCTTGTGGCGATGAGGCGAGAGACGCTATCATCTTCATATACGAAACAAATAAACCTGCCGGTAATATCTCTCCGGCAAGCCGTATAAATTTAAATAAGGCAACTTGTCTAGACGGCAGGCGGCTAATGTATGCAGGAGCCGACACGTGAGTCGTATCAGTGTGATGACACCAATAATCCATGGCTAAATTTAGTTTCAATGGATCTTCCTTGTACAGCTCTGCTATCATCAACATTAAATATTCAAAATGATTATCCAGGTTCATCGGAGGTTCAATGCCTTCCTGTTGGAATGCTTGGATCAAGCGCATGGATTCATCGGCGCGACTGCGTAATTCTTTGACTTTAACGGGCATCAACAATATGAAGTCGGAAATTAACGTATGAAAATAGCGAACATAAAATTCCTCTTGATGTATGCAACTACTCTTGAGCAAAACCTCGGCCATAAAATGAAAAGCTTTGTTAGCCAGAGCCGCTTCTACTAGGATTTCATCTTCCGCGGTAATGTTCTGAGACTGGAATTGAGTGGTGGTTGTTTTGATGGTAGTCATAGCTATCGCTAAAGCAAACTGTATCACTCCTCGCAATCCAGCACTCTCCCAATTTATGTTGGTAGATATTAACTTTTGATTCAGTTCCTCCAGTGCTTCCCTTTCCGCTATTAGTGGCATTGAATTAATTAATTCTGAAATAATAAATCACAATATTATTATGAGTTTTACAAAAGTTATTTTGCAAGTTATTATAAATGTTGACAGATTGGTAATAAAATATATTGTACCTTCGCCGTTTTCGCGACTATGTAAGAAACTAAAATTAAAGGCATTCAAAACAGCCATAATAAGTGCAAGTGTAACTTTGTCAGGCCCTCCTTCACCCGCCTCGGATTCTACTTGACGTGTTTGCAGTATAGATAATAAACGAAACAGAATTATATTCGGAAGAGACGACTGAGCGGACCACAAGTATAAAATATCAGCCAGATCTTGTCGTGTGTCATTGTAAAGTTTCATAACCATCTGATGATGCTTTGCTCCGCCTAATGCTCTATTTTGTTGCAGCAAATCTTGTTCCTGTTTAAAATTATTTTTAGAGAGATTAATACATTTTGATAGTTCAAATATCTAACAAATTATTGATAGATATTTGGAAATTGTTAAATGTTATTATCAATTAATTTTTTAAGTCAATACAATTATTTTATAGCTCTTCACAAAAAATAATCTATTTTGTACAAGATTTCTTTCTATTCTTATCTTTCCTTCCTTGATAGAATACCTTAGTAGGATCCATTTCCTCTAACAGGGATAAAATCCTATTTAATAGACCATCTTCTTGCAACTTATTGGTATAGTCCGTAATGTGTCTTGTAAGAGCAACCGGTGCATCCACCGCCCAACTGTGACCAATTCGAGTGTGCACTAAGGTTCTTAATACTGATGTCAGCGCTTTTCTTCCGTCGTAATACAGAAGAACAGCTGTTAAGCCGCGTGTTAAACCAGGATGATGCGGCATTTGAAGTTGAGCCGTACAGAGAAGATCCAATGCCATGAACTCATTCAAATCATACATATCTGATATAATGAGAGTCTCATCCACTAACTCCTTTGATAATATTTGATGACCCAAACCAGGTAGCGTAATACCATCCGTGACTCCTTTCTTAATTTCCTCGCGACTTTTTGCATTTTTTGGCTAATAAATAAAAAATATAACATTACTATCTACACATAACTAGCATTATAATATATTTAATACTATTATATCAATTGTACCACATTTTTAGTAAGATTTATGAATATACATTACAGTATTAATTTTGATATCTTATTATAATCATTGAATAACAAGAATAAAAGACACTTACTGGATTATTTAATATAGTAAGAAAATTCTGTCTGTGATTTCGTAAAGCTTCCGTCAATTCATGATACTGAGGATCTTGAATATCAGGAACTGATATTACATTCTTCTCAATAAGGCTTTGCAGCTCTTTGTACGGCGTCCACATATCTTCTGTCGTTGTTGTTCTATCTACATGGAAAAAATACACTTTTTTTAAATTCTTTGAAATTATCATTCACAACTGCAAATATTAAAATAAATATAGATAAATACATAAATATAAATACTAAATAAAATCTTATTGATAGAGTGTATAAAATAAGTCTCATTACATGTATATAATTATTACATTAGTACTTGTAAAATATTGGATTTTGACTACATGTTTAGAAAAAAAGCATATTATCTAGGGATAAGGCAGCCCAAAATAAAACATGTAATATGTCTCAGCTAAAAAGACACGGATTCCTTAACTTCCAATTATAATATATCGTTACATGATGCGATTTCGCGAGATTTTTCCTCGATTTAAAGATTTATTTTAAGGTTTGAGAGGTTAAGGTTTATCGCGTGATACATTTATCTTAGGGATTGAGGTTAAATTTGCCGCATTGTACAAGATGCGTGTACATTCGGATGCTGTTACCTTCGGACATTTTTATCACGTTAAGGACGACGTTACGAGAAACAAGTCAGAATTAACGAGACACCGTAATTAAGCGTAATGTAGACATATAAATCCCATAAAACATAAATACCGGGTCGGTACCGGTTTGTCTGGCGGGAACGAGTCATGAGGGATTTGGAGCATCGAGCACCGATTACGAAGATAGAACAGCGTGTTTGATAAATATATGATAAATTTTTTAAAAGGTATTGATTGGCTACAAGATAGAGGATTTCTAGAAACTCGAGAACTTTTCTATTTTGTAGCCAATTACATGCTTAACAAATTTGTCGTACGACATGAAATATACGTTTCGGCCATATATGTTTTTATTACCTCCACAATTTTAGAAAATATATAACGAGAAAGATGAATTAATATTTTTAAGAACAGATTAATGTTATATTCACAGACATTTTAATTATTAAAGTTAGAATCGAAGATATACTCGAGAATAAGTGCGCATTGTATTTATAAATATTTATGCATTACGTCTGCATTTGCCTTTTATATCGCATATATGTTATAATGTTAATTGCTTATTTTAATGTAGATAAAAAAAGACATTACAATATAAATGAAGCTTTCTAAAATTGCAGTCTTTGGAATTTTTATTTATGCCCATTTCTCACTCGATTATATTCTCCTAATATTTCGCCAATTTTTCAGAATTAAAATTTTCGCCGTTCGAAACTTCACAATTATAGACTTAAAATTTAGGAATTTTAGAAACCACATATGTATGTACTACGTTTACGCGAGCGTTAGTAAACTTACGATATATCACTCGTTTACGCGGAATAAATTATCGTAAGTTACTACAAAATCCCGTTTACGCGAAGGAAAATCCCGTTTACACAAAGGAATTATCTACTACAAAAGTAACGCTCACGTAAACGTAGTAGTAGCTCCTCTGCTTGATTATATATTCTTCTAATGCTTTGCTAATTTTTATGAATTCATATATTTTTACACTCATACTACACGTTTACGCGAGCGTTACTTCTGTAGTAACTTACGATAATTCCTTCGATCGTGTAAACGGGATTTTCCTTCGCGTAAACGGGATTTTGTAGTAACTTATATAATTTACTCCGATAATTTACTCCGCGTAAACGAGTGATATATCGTAAGTTACTACAGAAGTAACGCTCGCGTAAACGTAGTATCAATCTAGAAGATCTCTCTAAAGTTCTTGGAACTTTAATGACATTTTTTTAGCGAATTAAAATTTTTTAAGATTTTGCGTATTTTTTTAGAGAATTTAGATTTTTAACATTTTTATTAGTATTTCTTATTGAAAGAAAAAGGAGGAAATATAAAAGACATACACTGTAATTAAAAAAAAATCATCTATGCGATTAATGCGGCAGTTCAGTGGATTTAATTTAATATCCATAGATCATCATAGATGACGCTAAATATCACGACTCACGTGCACAATCCGTTTGATCGTCTTTCGATAGCGCGGATCATAATCCATGGCTTTTTCTTTTGGAGTATACTTCAGTATACTGTCTGGCGTTTCTTTAATTAATAATTTAAATGGCCCCGTTGTGTTTATACATTTGTTGTATAAAGTAATTTTGTAAGTTTCTCTAAAACTTTCGGAAGCGATTGACGCGTCGCTTAGGCGTATACACTGATACACGATACGGAAGAGTAAAATATGCGAATCGACGTGTCGCATGTCGCATATGTCACCGGCCGGTAATTTTGTGTACGTGGTCAGTGGATGGATCTACCCGGCGTTGTTTGCGAATGCATTTGCGTTGTTAGATGCCAGCGTAGGACGCGTTTAGATGCCCGAAAATTAGGCACCGGACACGTCTATATTCCAGAACGGAGACGCTCGTCGCTCGTTAACTCGCTGGGCGTTTTTCCCAGTGCCAGTGCGATTATAACCTCCTCCGAGTAGTAACGGGCATGTGCTCGGGCTGCATGCGAGCTGAATATGAAACTACCTGTTATCGTCCCTTAAAAACTAGACTTGTCTGTTTGTCTGCGTCTTACGTTAGACAAGGGGGTCTGTTTTCTATTGTTGAACCGTTCAGCACCAATTTAGAGTTTATCTTCTTCCGTTTGTTCTTTTTCGAAGAACTTTCTGAACTGGTGAGTTACTAGGACAATAAGTTAGAATGAAACAAAATATACTTGTCTCACTCTAACTTATTGTTTACTAGTTCGGGAAGTTTTTTTAAAAAGAACAAACGGCTTTTTTCTTCTTCCAATGTGGAGTAAAAAAGATAAATTCTGAACTAGTGCAGCCAGTTCAGCAACAGAAAACAGAGGCAAGACCTCCCTAGTTGACAACAGTACACAAATGTACATGGAAAGAAACGATTTAAAGGAGCCTTGATTTGTTTGCAGATTGATGCTGTGAGAGACTTGGGATTTATTTGATTTGAAATTGCTGTGGGTTTCTCCGGCATCGACATGGTGACGTTAATGAAGACGAGGGGTCTGCGCATGACGGCGCAGAAGCAAGAGACACTTTTGAAACTAACTGTGCTTTCCTTAGCAGCAATTTTATGTACGTTTATAATTACCTTTGTACTTTGATTTGTTGGATATCGAAAATGTTGATTAGTCGTATTCAATTATTCTTATGTTACAATTTTTTTTTCCAGCCTTTGCAACGCGTTTGTTCTCGGTACTAAGATTTGAAAGTGTCATTCATGAATTCGATCCGTACTTCAATTATCGCACTACAAAGTATTTAGCTGAAAATGGGTTCTACAGCTTCCACAATTGGTTCGACGATCGCGTTTGGTATCCGCTTGGCAGGATAATAGGAGGTACTGATGATATGCTAACAAATTTTAACGTAAATTCTCTCAGAAAAGAAAGAGAAATATTAATATTTTTACAATGAATTTTGCAGGAACTATATATCCTGGTTTGATGATAACTTCAGCAGCATTGTATCGTATTTCATGGTTACTGAATATCACGCTAGATATACGCAACATTTGTGTCTTCCTTGCTCCATTGTTTTCAAGTTTAACAACAATTATCACCTATCTGCTTACCAAAGAATTAAAGGTACCGTTTATATCTTGACTGGTAATGTGGTATCTTTTTTGAAGCAGAGGTGCACAGCGGCATTCTACCATGTTTATTTTACCTTTTTAGGATTCCGCATCAGGTTTATTCGCAGCCGCAATGATCGCAATTGTACCTGGTTATATATCTCGGTCAGTTGCAGGTTCTTATGATAATGAAGGCATAGCGATCTTTTGTATGCTATTCACATACTACATGTGGATTAAAGCTGTGAAAACAGGAGCGATATGTTGGTCCACGTGCGCTGCATTGGCCTACTTCTATATGGTGTCTTCGTGGGGCGGATATGTCTTTCTGATTAATTTGATTCCGTTGCACGTGCTGACGTTGATGGTGACTGGCAGATTTTCCCACAGGATATACATCGCGTACAGCATTTTGTATTGCTTAGGAACCATTTTGTCTATGCAGATCTCATTTGTCGGTTTTCAACCAGTTCAGAGTTCCGAGCACATGCTTGTAAGTTGCGATGACACTTTTGAGGCACCATTAAAAAATTGGATGTCAGCATTTAACATAAAATTTTATGCACAATTTTATTTATTTCATTCGTTTTTCACAGGCATTGGGCGTTTTCGGCCTTTGTCAAATACACGCATTAGTCGATTATTTGCGGAGTAAATTGTCCCAAAAAGAGTTTGAGATATTATTCCGTGCTCTGCTTGCTGTAGTGGTTACAGCGTCGTGCCTAGTCGGTGGTATTTTAACCATCACAGGTACTGATCTTGTATTTTTTAATTCATTATATATGTTAAATGTATTATTTCATTCACGACATATTCCCTTGTGTGCATTGGTTATTTTTTTTAAGGAAAAATATCACCATGGACTGGACGCTTTTATTCTCTGCTCGATCCATCTTATGCAAAAAATCATATTCCAATAATTGCTTCAGTTTCGGAACATCAGCCAACATCGTGGAGTTCCTTCTACTTTGATCTGCAAATACTTGTATTTTTGTTCCCATCAGGCTTATACTTCTGTTTCTCTAAATTAACAGACTCGAACATTTTCTTAATTTTGTATGGGGTTACCAGTTTATATTTTGCAGTAAGTAAAAATATATAAGTTTGCAATTTTAAATATATATACACACTTAAAGTATATATACACTTTTACATATTTACTTTCATGTTTATTGGTATTATATTTAAATAGTACGTATTTAATATTTTTTAGGGAGTGATGGTACGTTTGATGTTAGTACTTGCTCCAGTAATGTGTATTTTGGGTGGAATTGGGGCATCTTCTCTATTAGTTACTTACATGAAGCAAGTTGAAAGTGGAAAAGTTGTCGATAAGAAAGCCAAGAAATTTGAAAATAATTATATCTTGAGGAGTGAGGTAAGTTAGAGGAATTTCTAATATTTCGAAAAAAATATGCCTAAAGATACGACAGTTAGACACAGGAAAAGTAACATTAAGTTGAGAACGTATAGAAATAAAAACATATTTTCAGATTGCCTCATTTTTCATCGTAGTAATGTCTATACTCTTCCTGTCTTATACCTTTCACTGCACGTGGGTTACAGCAGAAGCTTATAGCTCGCCTAGTATTGTATTGTCTGCACGGTCACCTGACGGTGGACGGATGATTTTTGACGATTTTAGAGAAGCATATTACTGGCTGCGTATGAATACACCTGAGGTAAGCGTTATTAGTCACTTTTTTTAGACGCAAATTATTAAACATCTGGATTATAATTATAAATTCAAGTATTCATCTAAAATATAGATATAAATAGATAATATATGGCACAGCAATTTGTGCTAGAAAATTTAAAAAGGAAAGAAAACTACTGCGACTTGAAACGGAAAGAAAATATTTAAGGAAACATTAAAACAAATCATATGTTCCACCTTCTTTTCAGAATGCTAAAATAATGTCTTGGTGGGATTATGGGTATCAGATAACTGCGATGGCAAATCGTACTATTTTAGTAGACAATAACACATGGAATAATACGCACATATCAAGAGTCGGCCAGGCAATGGCTAGTTCTGAAGAAAAGGCTTACGAGATTATGAGAGAATTAGATGTCAACTATGTCCTTGTGATTTTTGGAGGACTTACTGGCTACTCATCAGATGGTAAATATACGGAGTTTTCCAGCAAGCGACACAAGTTGACACAAACATCATTCTGTCTTTCTTTTTTGGCAATGAGTAACAAAGACAAAACGACACTTGTGTCAATTATCTCAACATTTTCCTATTAGTTTAGTTCCCAACATAGATTGTTCTCAAAACGAGTTAACAATTTATTTTGTTTCTTTACTCATAAATCAAAGTGTGCTCGACAGGATCAGGATCAAACACACAATCCGCTGACTACGAGTCGACCACTCTCGTTACTTAAATATTTAGACTGTTATAACAAGCAGATGAAAATTGTTTAGATTTATTCTGAAAATTCTTATATATATTGTTAACAATTACTATCTTAATTATTATGTATTTTGATTAGATATAAATAAGTTCCTATGGATGGTGCGCATTGGTGGCAGTACAGAAAAAGGGAAATCCATAACCGAGTGGGATTATTATAATTCCGCGGGCGAATTTCGAGTGGATAAAGAAGGATCTCCAATTTTGCTCAATTGTCTCATGTACAAAATGTGCTATTACAGATTTGGCCAAGTCTACACTGAAGGCGGTAAGACTTTTTGCTCTATCAAAACATTCAAAACTATAGGTCAGTTTTGTAAGGATTATTGTATCATTGAACTGTTTAAACAGGTAAACCTTCAGGTTACGACAGAGTAAGGAACATGGAGATTGGAAACAAGGATTTTGAATTGAATACATTGGAGGAAGCATATACGACGGAACATTGGCTTGTACGAATTTATAAAGTGAAAGATCTACGAAACAGGGGGGTTTAAAGTATTCTGATACCGGCATTTGCATAGATAAAAATCTATTGCCATAACGTTATAAATCTTTTGATATTAATGTTCACTTATGTATGAGTTTCGCGACAGTCACTGCGGAAATTAATACAAATACATGTATTATTTCTCCTTGCATTGTAACTGAAATTTTTATAAACGAAATGTCGTGAAGATGAAGAAAATAGCATAAATATAAATATCGCTATGCGCAATTTATTAGAATTTTGAAAAATATACGTTTAGCATATATTTCGGCGGCGTCCTTAAAAATCATACATAATATTATGGATAACATGACTATTAGAATACTACATTTATTCATGAACAAATTTAGCATATGCCTGCTTTAAATATAGAAGAGAGCGTTTCTCTATAATAAATATTTCGCATTCAGTGCGCTATATATTATCGAATGATTATATCGTCTAAAGTATCTTCGTTATCTACGAATGAATTATGTTCGAAATGAATATGTTAAAAAGTTTATATTATATTTATAATAATTTCTCATGGAAACAGGTATAGTCAGGAATATTTAAATTATATTGAAGCGCTAAGTAAATACAGTTATGTTATATTTACCCAATTAATCATACATTACAGCCTAAATATATCGAAATATAAATGAAGCAATGCAATTAGATTGCATTGTTTAAGCCAATTGAAATGTATAAACATAAAAAAGGAATACAAGTAGGAGGCATGTGTTTTATATTTTTTATTCTATATATTTAACAGACAGTAAAACTGTTAAAACTTAAGGATTAGCACACAAATACTTGAATAAATGTCTTTTATTTCAAGGCTAATTTAGATGCATTGTGTTACTCTATAATTCCATATTACAACATTATTTATACAAGCTATCTTAAAAATTCTTGCTCGATACTTTTATCAATCACTTTAACAAAGATAGGAATGCCTATTTCGTTTAAATAATCGTTTAAAGCTGCATAGTGGAATTTATATTCCTAGCGTTGTGTGATTATCTCCTGATAGACCACAAAGGATCCAATTGACTCAAGGGATCGATGACTCTGCCATTAGATTTTTCTTGTGACGATGAACTTTTACTCGACGTGCTGTCGCTTGTTAAAATTGTTTGTGTTTTTCCTAAAATAAAGAAAATTAGAGAATTCTAAAAAGAATGAAGTAACTAATGTTCAGCAAATTATTTGGTTGAAATTTATATTACAATTTACAATTTATAATATGTATGATAAGTGCATACCTGATTGCTCAGAATCAGGACGCTGCATTCCCATGCCGAGATTATGAAGAAAATCGTCCGAAGGATGGCATTGTAACTTTCGCGATGTTTTCTCTTTGTTCCCTCTGAATCCATCCAAATTCTCAAACGTAGCTCGAGTGGATGATAAAATACCGCCTAAGACAAAACGGAGGATATTATTATTATTATATTATTGGATTATTTCTTTAAAGATATCATGACAAATTATTTTTCTTACGTTTCATTAAAATATCTTGAGCGTGGTACAATACTAGTCTGTATGCGAATAACAATGATTCCTTATTTACGACTTGTTTGCGACATTTCGCAAGGCCTTTAAAAACCAGCGGTACATCTACGATTCCACAGGCAGCTCGTATGTGACACACAGTCGCAGCAGCCACTAAAAACAGACTGCTCAACGAACCGCCGTCTAAACAATGTACTATTACGGGCTTGGGAGAACAACGTCTTAATGCCTGCTCTGTCATCACATCGCTTGAAAATGCAAGTATAGCCCCGGGACTACTCGGAAAACCACTGGAAAAGTCAGACATGTTAACCGCTGTATGTGCCGCTGTATATACTTTTTAAATATTTCAATTACGGAGTTAACTTACTTTGAAGGCCACACAAGAAATTGCATGTGTACAATGACTCTCTCAGCTTTCTTTTTATTATGTTGAATAGAAAGAGTTCTTTGAATATAAGTTGTATGGTTAACTATCTTTTTTAGTGAAATAGTAAAATTTCCAATGTCTAAGGTGTCTTCTTCACTTATGGGCCAATATAACTCTCCATTCAGCTACCAAAAAAATGTATATTATTAGAATATGTATTTTACTGAAAAGTTTTATTATATTTTTTATTATGATATGTATATATATATATATATATATATATATATATATATATATATTATTTCTATGTACAAACCTGAGCATCAGATGCCAAGCATGCAATAACTTCACTTTCTTGTTCCCAGACCATCGTCCAAAAAACATTTAATTTATCTGCTAAAGGTGCTTGAGTTATAATAAATGCTGTGGGTATCCACTGCGTGATTTCCATGATATGAGATGCATTTATGTATGACGAAACATCCGATGACGATATTTGCACCCGTGTCGTGTCGTATGGAATACAATCAATAGTTCGATTTTCGGACGAATGAGCTAATGCTACAGTGCTCGACTGTTTTCCATTTTCTCGTTCCTAAAAGAGAAAAGAGGATTTAAGTAAACTTAAACGTACTCACGTATATTCTTAAAATTATATTCCTCAGTTGAGCATAAGATATATGTGGTTGATAGAATATTAATAAAATTTATTTTCAACTTACTTCGAAGTCCTGAACTTCTTTCCATTTAATATCAAGATTCGTGGCTCCACTTAAAGTTTTTACGAGTAAACTATCTACGAATTTTTCATATTTCTCAACGTTATTAATAAACTTTTGTAGCGCTGCTGGTTCTCCTAGAGGATCTTTCTTCGGTTGAACGTCATTGTACCATGTATCCCATACGATTTGCAAGTTTTCATGATCACTTTTATCTTCAGTAGAAGCTGTGGTTTCTTGTTCAGTTTTACAGAATTTGTCTTGCTCGCCTTTTTCTGTCTTGTTACTGCCTTCCGCAGTATTGTCTGTTGTCGCCTCCTCTTTTTTCTGTACTGAAAGTGGCCGCACTTCTGGCACTAGAGGCGCATGGTTTATAGTAATGTCGAGGTCGGAAAGAAGATCAACGTTCGATTGCGCTTCCTCGGACTTGGTCGTGAGCTTCATCGGATTAGCACTTGTCGTTGTGTTCGTTCCATTGTTGACGGCTTGCATATATGTTTGATTATAATTGGTGTGAGTTTCAGGTCTCGTTGCGGCCGAAGCAGCTGAAACAAAATTACTTGAAATGATAAAATGACTCTTTATGCCTAAGAAAATATAATAACGATATTACGGGTAATACGTAACGTACCTGGACCCTGCATTTGAAGACCGTAAGGTGTGGTATAGTATACTGTATCGTTTCCTGATGGAGACTGATAAACTTGATTGTATTGCGAGGATGGCGTTTGACTAACTACAGCATTATTGCCCGCGTTCGTATATCTTGCATTTGTCTCCTGCTGCTGATAAGTAGCCGTAACATCGGAGGATGTTACCGAAACCGTTGCCTTTAATGTTTGAGAAGTCGGTGTACCTTGGGGATTAGACACGTAAGTGTAGCCTTGCGCTTGATTAGCAGGATTATACGTGTACGCCATTGTATTAGTTCCGTGTGTGCCTTGGATATAGGCGTAATTTTGACCCTGCGTATAATTTGGATATTGCACGTATCCCGAATAAGGAGCCTGCTGCGAATATTGATACGATTGCGAGTAACTCTGCACCGTCGTCGGTTTCGCGTGACTCTGTATTATTTCCGAGCCACTCGAGCTATTTATATAGGCGTACGTGCTGGACGTATCTCCGGGTAGTATGCTGGTCTGTTCGTACGGCGCACCAGTAGCGCCATGCTGATAATTCTGATAATTACTTGGATAATTCGAAGCGACGGCGTTCATCGGCATCTGCGTGCCGTACGCGGCATACGTTTTATCCGTGTAATTCTGTTTACTCGGTTCTGTACCGGCTTGCTGCGGATACTGGACAGGATTAACGCCATGTAAACTCGAAGAGTACGACACCGGGACTTCGTTTGTTGACGATACAGAATGTACAGACTGATTGCTCGCACTCGGTTGCTGCGATTGCATATATTGAGTCGGAGGAACGACAGCTGTGTCGTACGTGCCTTGAGTATACGGGACTCGCTGGGCTTGTAGTTCCGCCGGATTGTAATACGTGGTATTCTGATAGGTTTGCGGATATGCGATTTCGGTGTGAGCAGTCTGAGGGAGTGAATAGTTTTGCGTCAATGTATTGTCCTTTGCTGGCATCGTTTGCTGAGAACCAGCAGCGTTCTGACCACCGTGAAACATCTCTTGATTTAAAGTCGTCTGCTGTGGATTATCATATTGCTGAGCTTGTTGCATAATGCTGTAAGAAGCTTGCCCTTGACCATCTGTCGACACGGTGCTGCTCACTGCTGCGGCTCCAATCGTCGAGACGGGCATTTGCGGTACTGGCTGGACGTGCATGGATGTCTCAGCTGTTCCGCTTTTAACTTTCTCTTGATTGGGAACATACGGCGTTGCAATGTTATAACTATTATAACCCGTTGGAGACTGATAAGCGTCATACTGCAAAGCAGTATTAGAAACATTGTAGTTAGAAGAGATGTCGCGGAATTTATCTTGTCCGGATGCGGGCAGAGCTTGCCCGTTAGGTAGATAGGAACTGACAGGATATTGTACACTCGAATTAGATACGTCCGCAGTTGGCGTGGATAGAGCTGGTTGCTGATAAACGTTCGTAGTATTCGTAGCGGTCGGCAAGTAGCTCTGACTTAAGATGCTATTAGCAACCGGATTTTCATAATAAGTCTGTGTACCGTACGGATATGGAGAGCTTGTTCTATAATCAGCGTACGTTGCGGGGTAATAATGTTGCGACGACTTCACAGCCGAGGACGAAATTTCCGACACGGGTATCGTACTTGGAGATGGAATTACATTTTTGTTTCCCATTTCAGTTGCCAATGACTTCGAATCCATTTGCATCGATGCGACGTGCCCTTTGTATAAGTTGTAATATGGATTTTGATAACCGGTGCCACCTTCCACTCTGCTGTTCAAATAATCCTTTAGCTTCAGACCATTACCAGATCGAGGACGTCCCTGATCGTAAGTCGACGGTATTGCCACGTCGGTCTTCTCATATGCGTTTTTATTGTCCTGAGCAAGTATCTGTTCGCGTTCTTCTTCTTGTACCTTGCATGTACTTTTAACTCGCTGTAATAGCTTCGAGACATTTATTTCTAATTTTCTGTAGAATTCTAAGCCTTTGCTCGATTTCGCTAACAAATCCTCGTACGCGTCATAAGAATTGATTAAAGAAGAGATGGTCATTTCTCTACGCTTCAATACTTCCTCTACATTTTTACGTACATTTGCAGTCTGTGCATATGCGTCCGTTAAAGCCGCCAATATATTATCTTGAGCAGCAAGATTTTGTTCTATCAAGTTCACCTGTAATCCGATATTAAGCTTTTTTTTATTCAATCGTTACATATTAAAAGATATGAAATTATTCGCGTGAAATTTTACTGACCAAACTTTGATGCTTGCTAAGCTGGTCCGTAAACAAACGATCTAGAGAGACAGATTCAGACGTAGCTGTGACTAGTAAACGTGTTAAATCGTCTTGGACAATTTGATCCCGTAATTTAGTAAGCAAATCAAGTCTCTGCATTCGCATCTCGTCTACTTTATTTAATACACGTTTTAGCTCTTTAGTATGTAGTTTCTCTAATTCTTTAGTTTGTGATTTTTCCGAACCTTGATCTAAAAACATTGAAAGAATAAATTCATACTAAATTCAAAGTCAATAAGTTATTTAAAATATTATAATTATTTTATTGTTATTATATTAATAATATATATTATTCTACATAGAAAATTACGTATATATATGTATATATATATATATATATATATATATATATATATATATATATATATGAAAATTACCTGCAAAGTATGTGTTTGGTGAAGGAATTTGGGCCATTAAATCAGCTATTGGCTGCGCTAAAATTTTTAAATTCTTTACATGCATTGTTATTGCTTTATGGAGGGCTTGATTACTCTCAGAAGCTTTATTGTGAGCTTCCTCATATTTTTTAGCTTCTCTAGTTAGATCTGTTGCTACTATCGATGGTGGTCTTTTGCCTACTGCATCTTGATATTGCTTTTCCCTACAAAAAAATTAAATTTGTTAATGATATTTTCTAACTACTATGAAATAGTTAATAACATTAGAAGCTTAAAACTTTTAACAAAAGTAAAAGATGATTAACTCATACTTTTGTTCCTCGTCCAACAAAAATTTTGATATTTCCTTTAGTACTTTCTCAACATCTTGGCTTGTTTCAGATAATTTTCCCATAATATCTACTAAATCTTGAATAACATGCTGTTTTGCATTAAGCGCAGCACATCGTTCGAGCAATTCTTCCGGCAGAGGTAAGCATTCCCATTCTGAACCTTGTGCATCAGGATCCCATAAATTCATGTGTTCCAGCTTCAAGGAAGTAAGATAAGTATTAAGATATTGATCTTTTTCGTCAATTTTTGCTCCAATAAAACGCAATATTTTGGCTTTTTCCTCTGAATAAAGAGAATTAGCTTCGTGTACTTTCATAGGAACAAATCTGTGAAACAACATATACATATTAAACTCATATAAAAGGAATAAGTTATGAATAATGGAAAAAATCTACAAAAGGAAAAAATTATAACAGGAAGAAGATAATAATTTTGTCACTTATATTAATTTAATAATCAAATCTTTAACCTATTATCTTAATTTAATAATAAAAAATTAAATTGTGTTAAAAAAAGGTGTTAAGTACAAAATAAAATTACCTTGCAAATATATCTGGTCCTGATACCTCTGGGTCATTTATATCAAACGATATTCCTTTAACTAAAGACGCGCCTTTCACTGTAGGAAGGCTTTCTTTTTCAGGCACTTCTTCGTGATAAATAAAGTCGTTTTCATTTTTAGCGGCCTTTCTCTTCCCTTCGATTACATCATTGGTAAACGTGAGCGACTCTTCCACTGCAGCTTTTTCCTCCTTAACGTTTGCGAAATCGTAGATCGTGTGTGCTTCATTAAGGGATGCTAACGCAGCATTATAAAAAGCTACTCGTTCTCCCATCTTCCTTTGTTCCTCTGCAGCAAGGCCTTGATAAAGATACGTCACGGCCATATGATACGCTTTTTTAAACTTGACATACCGTTTCCAGCTCTGCAAAAGTTTAGATTATTTGACTTATAATTTTACCGAGCTCAAAAAAAAGTAATATTTCAGGCTCACAAGAATATGTAAACTAATTGAAGTACGTAAACTATAATTCAACTCACCTTATAAATTTTGTTACCCACAGTATCGGATATAGTTCCATCTTCAGCTCCGCCTTGGTCCAACGTGGTTAGGGCCATAGTAAAGTAATCTACTATTTGCTTTGCAACTTTTGCTGCGTAACACAAACATCTTGTACACAATGATGGACAGAACTAAACCACAGTTACTATAACAATCGATATGAAACTGATAGCTGATGAAACATACCTACAATTGTCGGCTTACGATTATCCAGCATGCTCTTTTCCAATATGCATTCTTGAGCTTGCGCTAAGGAAAGCTGAAGCATAAAGGTCATTAATTCCGGCGACAGGTCAATACCAGACGGCTGGGGAAAACTGTTCTTCAGGTGTTCGAAAGCCCACGCCGCGCATTGGAAATGAGTACACGCCATCTTCATTCCATCCGCACTGTTTCTTTCGGTCCGCGCGCCCAGCTGGGTGTGCATTGCTCCAATATTGTATAAAATCGATATTATCTCGAAACGGATGCTACTCAATGAACACACCAGACTTGCATAGGCATCTCTCCTAAAAAATAAAGCATTGTATGATTTAACAGGAACAGATACAAATTCATGTACAATTAGATTATAAATATTAAATAATTAAGTATGTACAGGGTATAATGGAAAATATAGGATTTCATACCATGTAAACGTGACTGCCGCAGGGCCATCCTTGTGCATGGGAAATCTGCTTTGAAGAAAATGCAACTGGCAATAATACTTCTTCAGTAGCGCGCATCCAGCCATGTCGCCTGGTGGTCTAACCGCCATCGAGCGTAAACTCTCCAATTGATGTATCTCATTGGTGTACGACTCAGGGTCCTCGTTGTAAAAATCTTGTATGTACTGTAAGAAAAAAAAAAAAAAAAAAAAAAAAAAAAAACAAAGTAGATGATGTACAGGGAAAGCAAAAGGGACGCAGAGACGTCCGAGAGACGACTGTAGTGTCAAGTAATTGCTCTTGTCACTTCGACATCCCGTGCAAAAACGGCGGATTTGCGACGTGTCGCGAAATGCAGGCTGAACTAATTAGATATAAAGGGGAAAGAAAAGAGATAGACTGGCGTGAGGGTTCGTACCTGTTTGAGCTTCGGCCCAAAAGTGGTCGGCTCCGGACTGACTTTCAGCTGAAACCATATCATCGGCAACCTCGGCACTGCCTCCATGTCGGCTTAGCGCTTTCGTCGCTCCTCACTTTGTCGTACTCGCCAAACGCTGACGGTCGATCATCTGTCAAACTCTTCGGAGGTGGATCCAAGATCGAGAACATGCACCACTCGCGCTGTCACGTATGTACATACATGCATATGCATACTACATATACGAGATACGAGATACGAGCGCGTATGAGCAGAGGGTAGAGATCCTCATAGCGTTTTTCTTTGGCAGAACTGGTGCGCACTCAGTGCACATTAAAGCCGTTGTACACAAATCAACGTAATGTGTATGTTTAATATAAACGGGTTAAATCATGAAATCCTCAATATTCTTTATTGCACTATTTGGTAAAATATGTACTGGGTATTTTATCAGTCAAAATATTTGCATTTTACTTTAAATATTAGAGATTAAATCAGTGTACAACGGCCTTAATGTGCACTGAGTGCGCACCAGTTCTGCCAATGAAAAACGCTATCAAGTGAGATTGGACACCGTCGACCGTCCGCCATATTGTTCAGGACACCTATGGCGCGCTTTCCAAAAATGTTTAAATCAATTTAGTATCTATATAGTTTATTAAACGTATAGAAAATAAATTTAACTGAAAATCCATATATATTTATATTAATAGTTTAAAGAAAATCTGATTTTTGGAAAAATCCACTTTTAAAAAAGGCGTGTTACCTGAGTGAATTTCGTTTGTATCGTAAAATTGAAGCCACCTTTTCCGCGATGCCGATTGGCTATCTCGATTGATTGCCGCGCCGCGTAGCTTGCTTCCATCGCGGAGTGTGGCGAGCGATTGACTCAAACGATTTTCGAGATAAAAAAAAACCACTTTTTTTATTTTCTTTTTTTTTAATAGTAAAATTTAAAATTAATAAATGGTGATTTTTTTTCTAATTCTTAGAAGTAAAAGGGATGAAAAAACACTTTCATTATGAATCTCAGGTGGAAAGCCGATTTTTAAGAACAGAAATAAAACTATAATCATTTTTTTACCGTGTTATTTAAAAGTGTCCACCGCCAAACTTTGTCAGAAAATGTCTTCTATACTCCTTTACACTCAGGAATTTTTTCATTTTTTTTGAAGTGGTGGAACATTATGAATTTATTTTTTTCATAATGTTCCACTACTTCAAAAAAAATGAAAAAATTCCTGAGTGTAAAGGAGTATAACTAATTTTTTTTTCAAAATCTTGCGTTTGAACGCATTAAAACTTTTATACTGCTAGAGAAATATATAGAAAATAATTTTTCAACTGAAAAAACAACTTACTTACACAAATATTTAAAAAATTAAGAAATGCATTACTTCAAAAAATAAAGGACATTAAAAATTTTTGAATTGACGTTAAAAATTTTTTTTCACGCAAAAATTCATAGAAATAAAAAAATATAATGTTTCTGTACTATTGGCAATAATTTTATACCGTTAATAAATAAAAATGAAAATTTTTATTTGATAAGTTATACTATATTATTTATTTTTAACAATACATATTATCAATTATTTACATTCAATGAAATGATTTCACATTAAATATATATAAAAAAGCTAATCCTAGAGATCTTCCCCCCAGAGAATCCCAGAAAAATAAGAATTTTTATTTTTATTTATTAACGTTATAAATAATAAGTTATACTATATTATTTATTTTTAACAATACGTATCATCAATTATTTACATTCAATGAAATGATTTCACATTAGATATATATAAAAAAGTTAATCCCAGAGATCTTCCTCCCAGAGAATCCCAGAGAAATAAGAATTTTTATTTTTATTTATTAACGGTATAAAATTATTGCCAGGGTTATGAAATTTCTGAGTTTAGGTGATAGATTCGCTCTTCCTATCAACCCAAAAGATAAAATGGACCGCGTACGGACAACTGTAGACATAATCAAGAATTTTGAATGTAATGTCCTTAATTGATGCTCAAATAAACGTTGACGCTCACATATTTGATGCTATTTCGCCTTCTACCGATAAAGTTGGTCACGTGACCAGTTTTGACTCCCAAATCAAGCGTCGAGCGTCAGCATGAAAAAGGTCATCATTCTCCCGAGGAATTTCGTACAGGTAGGAAGTCTTGTGCTCCGCGCGCGTCCGTCACCGTGTTTCGTGCTGTTTTCGGAACGCGCTCGTTTCGGTGATTAACATTTCTGCTTCCTCATTTCGCGGGCCAGAGCCGCGGGAATAATCGCTACGCGAGTACGCTCCGTCGTCGTGTATGTTCAACAATTTACGAGCGTATGCGGTATTTGTCGGAATGAACGCGAATCGCTCACTCGAGACGTCGAAGCGAAGGTACGTATGACAATTGTGAACGATTTGCAGTTTTGCTGTGATAATCGCGGGTGATAGTCGCTCGTCCCGCCATATGTCAGCGTTTGCTTCGGGAGTGCCGTTCAAATAATCAGACTAAAGGACTTTTTTAAACGGGAGTGCCGTACAGTATCGCGCGAGAAAGACTTTTACTGAAATTAGTCCGCGCGCGATTGTAGTTTATTATCCGCGAGTGTTTCTCGCGAGTGTTCTGTGCGGTGAGAGGAGGAGGTCTGAGAGAGACATCGGGCACCGGTGGAGCAACCTTGGGGTGAGTATCATCTCTTATCTGCATAACAATTCTTTTCCATTTATTTAGATTGTTTTATCTCGATAAGTTAAAAATAATTAGAAAAAGAGAAATTATGTAAAATTTTACTTTTGTAAAGATCTTTTTCCGTAAATAGATAATTGTATTGCTAAATATTTTATTGAAAGACAAATTAGAGGCGTGTAAGAATTATCTTTTAAAATATTGATCATTTTAAACGCTTCTTTAATTTGAATTTTATGTTTGTAATGTACAGTATCATCGTAGCTACGTGAATAACTCCGCCTGTTGCGCATTGGGTTAATCATTGTAAGTCAAGAAATTTTTTTTACTGAGGTAATGAATCTATGATTATATATATATATATATATATATATATATATATATATATATATAT
>NW_020221655.1:126141-131264 GCF_003070985.1 Temnothorax curvispinosus
TATATATATATATATATATATATATATATATATATATATATATATATCTTAATATATAAAACAAAGTCGGGTTAGTTAGAACACTTATAACTCAAGAACGGCTGGGCCGAATTTTTACCACAAGTATATGAAATAGGGGTAGAATTTTTCGGAATAGCAGAATAACTAATAAAATATCGGAAAAATTCACGTAAAAAAAAAAAATTAATCTAGAAAGATATCCAAATACATAGAAAAAATACATAGAGAAAGAAAGAGAGAGAGAAAGAAAGGGGGAGAGAGAGAGGGAGAAAAAGAGAGAAAGAGAGGGAAAGAGAGAGAGAGGGAGAGAGGGGAGAGAGAGAGGAAGGGGGAGAGAGAGGAAGAGAGAAAAAGAGGCGGAGAAAGAGGGACTATTTGCGTGTCTTATCACTACATTCATTACTGTTAGGCGGTACGAAGTTCGCCGGGGCAGCTAGTATACATATATATATATATATAATTAAAGATAGAGCAAATATATCTCGGTACATGTCGAATTATGACAATAAATTGTAGTATAAATTTATTACATCTCGTAGATACGTTGCCTTAAAATGGATGGGCTAAAACTAATTATGGAAAATATTTAATCTTGGTTACTTATGTTTATTGATGTATTGTGCGATTGTGCTTGAGGAAATACTCGCACACTTCGCACGCATAGAGCTCGCACAGAGACAAATCTTCGCGTTCTATATAAATAATTTTTAAATAAAATTTTAAATCTTAAATAAAATATTATATCGAATCAGAATTTTATTTCGCGAATTTAAATTAGTAAATTACACTGCAGTAAGTTAAATTTTCAAAATTTTGTTACGTAGATCAATTCTGCTTACAATTAGAGCAATAAATATTTTTGAGAAATACAAAGAAATAACAAGTAAAGTAATACTATCACAATTAAAGTAATGATTTTGAAAATATAAAATTTTTATTTAGATCTTTTATAAAATTATTTTTGTATTATTTTTCTTGAACAAAAGAGAAAAGAATAAGATATTGTGTTATAAAAAAAACTGTCTGTAGATAGGGAAAAGTTATAAATTAGTTAGGATTTGTGTTATTTATACCCTTCTATTCTTTTCTATATACTTAGTCAAGATTAAATATTATAAAAATTGATGCAAAGAAGCAATATATAGATATATAATAAAAAGGATAAGAAATATTTTGGTTTTATTATGCGATTTATTTTATAGAAAACGCGATATAATGGTTATTAAACTAAAATTTATTTTAACAAAGCATCGATTTTACCCTAATTTTTTGTAGCCTATCCATCTATTTTTGATTGAAAAATTGACTTTATACCAGTCAAGTAATATATGACGTGAGATTGTAAATATTCTATCGAAAAACGCTGAAACTTTTTAAATTATTTTAGAATTAATCGTATATAATACAATTATATGGAGGGGTAAAAGTCATAGTGGTGTAAGTCAAAATTTTCAAAATATTGACTTGTGTGCATAGATGCAATCTATACAATATATAAATTGCATCTATTGCATTTATGAACAGCAGAAGAGTTTCTCTCCGGACCGTCTTAAATTACCAACGCGACATCAAAAATAACAATTCAATCGTTTATCTTTAAACCTTTCTTTCAGTCGATCGTTATTTGACGAACAATTATAATCTCGTAATATTTATTCTAATTATTCAATCCGTACTTAAAAATCTTTGCGAATCGCGGCGTTTAATTTCCCATTCTATTCGCCGCGCGAGGCAATAAGGGGATTCAATCATGCGTAAAAGATATAACTCCGTAACCGTTCTACAGAACCAAAATAAGATACGTCACACGCACTAGCGCGAGAAAAACAGGTTATTCGTTACGGTATGTCGCAGGCGCGTGCGTTCGGACAAAGTCACGCGGGTGACGTGGACCGCGGGGGAGCGACCGGGTCTTCATTCATAACACAACGCGCTCTCGCCGAGTGAACATTTACGATAATACGCGCGATACTTTTATCGAGACAATGCAATATTTAACGCGCTGAAATATCCGGAACTGTTTCTCAAGTATTACAATTTAAATTTACAGAGACTTATCACATTTGTTCTTTCCATCGTTTCATTAACAATATATAACTTTCTGCCCTATTATTTAATTTTTGGAGTTTGTGAAGTAGGGCGGAAAGTTGTTATACTTTTCGCCTGCTATACCGGGTGGAAAGTATAAATTTTCTTCCCTAGGGAGAAAAGTAAGCCCTGGCCACTCTCGCCCCTCTCTAGGCATGGAAGTCGAACATTTCCGTAAAGGTGTTGTAAAAAACATCGTGTGCACCTCGGGTCGAAAGCTTTTTCCCCTTGGTACACAATCACAATATACTATTCTATCGCAATGTATTTACGCGATAATTATCTTATAAAAACGGTGCCTTATGTGTACGTTCGGTACTCATTTTTTGATTACTGAAAAATATACGGCTTTTTGCCGTATGATATAAAATCCTCTCCCACTGAGTACGACCTTGCAGATGGTGGAGGGGCTCAGTACCTCTAGGTGTTCAAGGTACATGGAACTTTTCAAAATAAATTTCGATCGGAATTCATTCCGAAAAGTTTCATAATAAGAACTCTGCACTCTGACGACGGGAAAGCCAAAGGTACCCATTGCATTTCGCCGCCGATTGTATAAAAATGGCTCGTCGCGTCGCGCTTTCGAGAGTGCCGTTCAAAATCGCCGGGTCTTCGGGAATACCGTGGCGCGAATGTAGTAATTAGCATATAACCACGTTCTTTCCACGTTCTCGGGCGCGATCGCCGATTCGGCAATGGGACCTTATATCGCTGTCCTTCGCGTCAGGTGGACGAGCGCGTTCGTACTGGTGGGGAGTCGTAATAATCTTCATAGTGAAGAGTTATTTCTTGTCGGTTTCTTATGGGATCCATCCACGACGCCTAGTTCGGTGTACCGTTGAAAGCTGGGGATTCCCGTTACAGGGCTAGAATTAAACCTTGGTTTTCTCGGCGATTCCCGGAAGCTGTCATTTTGGCAATGAACCCACTCGGCATGTAATATTTCAGAAACATTTCTGCAAAATTTCATTTGAAATATTACACCTTTCATCAATATTTCAGAAATATTTTACGATCGTTTCTACATCATTTCGGCAATGTTTCAATGTCCGCAATTATTTCAAATGCAACCTTGCTGAAAGATTTCGGCAATATTTCGGTAATATACTGAAATATTTCTGAAATATATCTATGAAATATTGCAGAAACACTTCAGAGATATTTTAAATACATTTTACACTGAGAAAAATGTTTTGTATTAGCAAACAAAATTTTGTTACTGACGCAAAAACTATTTGTTGATATGTGAAAAATGAAATATTTTGTTACGGAACAAAAAAAATATATTAACCCATGTGCGTATAGGCGCCGCGCGTTTGTCCGAAAAAATCCGCTCTTTCAGCCGGTCACTCCATCCAAATAGTATACCGGCGCCTTGTTGCTTGACGTCGATGATCAAACAGGTTAGTGATGATCCTCTGACTCTGACGCTTCTTTCTTCCTTATACTTGCTTATTTTGGTGACAAAGTTATCGCATAACAATATTAACAATACAGATACACGAATAAATCTTTTTTGCCAGTCAGCGTCGAATATTGTTTTATATTAAATATTATTAAATATTTCATATTTTATATTAAAAATGCCATATGACAAAATTTGGAATATCAGAAAATACTTAATAAAAGAGAAAAAATGCAATAAAATGTAATAATTATATAAATAATAAATTTATTTTTTTATAAGTTCTTAGGTCTGTCAGCAACTTTTTGGAAATATTACAAATGCAATGTTGTATGTGAAACATTCAAAAATATAACGCGTGCAATGTAAACGTAATAATAGTTTTATCATGTATCAGAAATGTTTCTAAACCATTACATCTGCAATATTTCTTCTGACATATTGTAGTAGAAATTCACTGTCTGCAATTCAATTTTTCATTACCTACGCAATTTTTCAGAAATATTTTAAATACAATGTTGCGTTTGATATGTTACAGAAATATTATTCGTGCAATGCAAACATAACATTACTTTTATAATGTTTCAGAAATATTTCTGAAATATTGCATCTGCTACATTTTTTTGCAATATATTACAGAAACTTACAAATATTGTAAACAACTTTCTAAAAGATTTCAAAAATATTGTTAATGCAGTATTATAAAAAACATGATGCAGGTACATTTCAGAAATATTTTAGATGCATAGTTACAAATGAAATGTTAACGAAATATTTCTGCACCATTTCCAAATATTTCAATATTTCAGCAACATAACATACCGAGTTGGATGTGTTACGTCCAACTCCAGGATTAGGATAAAAAAACTGGGAAGCAAAGGAAAGACTAACCAGAGGGGTCGGGGTAAGGAAGGACGCAACTAGATACTTACAAATGTCGCTCGCAGGTACGCGCTCTGAGGCGCGTGGCGCGAGCCGAACGCACTTTTATAGTTGCGGTCCACTTGACGCTACAAATGCTTCGAAGCATTCCTCTTCTCTTTTCTTTCAATGAAGGAAGAAGGAGAAGAAGAACGCTCCAAAGCATTTGTAGCGTCAAGTGGACCGCAGCCTATGACTCAGGAAGGGTCAACGTCCGTAGGGACGCTAGGACGCCTTCCGTGAGCGGTGCGATCGTCGGTCCTCTTTCGAGTCAGAGCATTTAATCCCGTTAACTCAGGCTCGGACCTCGTACAATTTCGAGAGAGGGAAGAGTAGTGGGTGAGGTCTTAATTTAAAGAAAGAATGGAGATGTCTTTAACATAAGTATTTATATTTATTTGACATAAAAAAAGGTGTTATCTGGTATAAAAGAAATAATTATAAACTAGGCGTTAGTGTAAGATGTGTATATGTATATAATAAAACAAAGGAGAGTTTGTGTAAACGGTTATTGTACATTACGGGGATTCTGAACGATTTGCGTAGGTACATTTAATGAAATTTTCTATCGCAGAGAAACGCGCGGTGATCTCATCAATATCTGACGCGGGTGGATTTTCGTTGGTTAGGTGTAGGCGCAGTCAAGTCGATGACTTCTGGGGCGGGTAAATTGTCGGAGGTTGAATCG
>NW_020221655.1:136264-144741 GCF_003070985.1 Temnothorax curvispinosus
TAAAGAAAGTTTACCTCACGAGAGACAATTCACTATTGTTTGTTCAATCCTAAAGTATCGCGAGATTGGTCAAGGAAAAAGTAAAAAAGTCGCAAAAAGACATGCCGCTCACAAAATGTGGCAAGCTCTACACGATATGAATGATCAAGCTCTCAAGATTAATTATTGCAGACCAAGCACTTCAAGTTTAGCGGATTATACTGTGGATCCTTCTGCAGAACGTCAAAGTCAAGATACATCTAGTTTGCCCGTTCAATCATTTAAAGAAACGGTAGAAGAAACAGGCGAACTTAATGAGTAATTATTCGTTTTGCTTATGTCATACAATACAATAATATATTAATATTTAAATATTTAATCTTTTTCAAAGTAATGATTTACAACGTTAATATTTTAAATAATTCCGTTTCTAATTACTCCGTATTTTAATGCAGACCAAGCACTTCAATTACAATGGGTTTTGATACGAATTCTACTGCAGAATGTCAAAACCAAGAATCATCTAAGTTGCCCGTTCAATCATTTAAACAAACAAGAAAAGAAACAAGCGCACTTGATAAGTAACTATTTATTTTGCTTATAATTATTATCTTATACTTATATCACACAATGTAATGGTATCCAACTAGTTAAATATTAATCTTTTTGCACAAATATAACTTACACAACTGTGACATATTTAATAATTACTTCCTCTTATTTACTTTTAATCACAACACATTCCTACACAGACCAAGCACTTCAAGTGCAGCGGATTATAGTATGGATCCTACTGCAGAACGTCAAAGTGGAGAACTATCTGGTTTGCCAGTTCAATCACTTAAAGAAATGGCAGAAGAAACAGGCGCACTTGATAAGTAATTATTTGTTTTGCTTATATCATACAGTATAGTAATATCTTGATATTTAAATATTTACTTTTGCAAAATATTAATTTACAATGTTAATATTTTAAATAATTTGATTTCTAATTGCTCCGTATTTCAATGCAGACCAAGCACTTCAAGTTCAATGGATTATAATACAAATTCCGCTGCAGAATGTCAAAGTCAGGAAATAGTTGATTTAGATCCCCAAACATGTGAACAATCGAGAAAAGGAACAAGGGCACGTGATGGGTAATTGTTTGTTTGTTTATATATATGTATGAAAGTACTTTATTTGCCCCTAAGGGGCCTTAAAGGGCGTTTTTTAGGAACGTACCCAAACCTTTACAATCGCTCTTATATTTACATCTTATATCTAACTTAATTCTAACTTAATTCTAACTTAATTCTAAGGTTGGACTTCCGTTTCCTTTGCTTCCTTCCTTCTCTGGGAAAAACAAAGACGGAAATAACCCACTTTGGGGACCACGATTACGCGTAACTAAAAATCGTAATTAGCTATTCTATCTATTAGGTTGGCCAATAAGTTTGTGCGGTTTTTTTACTTATAAATTTATAAGTAAAAAAATCGCACGGACTTATTGGCCAACCTATTATTTCAAAGATTTTTAAGTTATACTAGTCAATTCTCTCAATTAGCTCTGTCGATATTTAGTTACGCAAAAATAACTTTCACTTAAGGGGCACTAATCAAAACGTTAATTAGAGTTACGATATCCAAATAATTTGATTATCTAAAATCGTGGATCCCAAAGTGGATTATATTTTTCCCAGAGTTTCATATTTTTCTCTCATACGTCTCAATCACACTGCTCTCTCATCTATCACTTCCCTTCTCCTCCCTTCCTCTTGTCGCATTTCCTCTATTGCTTTCATCCATTCCTCTCCTTCTCCTCCCTCTCCTAGTAAATTCTCCACCACATCCTGCTACCCCTCTCCATCCCATTTCTCCCATCTTGTACATTCCTCCCATATGTGTTCCCAAGTTTCTTCTTCCCTCTCGCATATCCTGCACCTTCTATTCTCCTCTTTTTCCCAATACAGTCCTTCCCTAATTTCATTACCGAGTCTGAACCTCGCGACCTTACTCCACCTTTCTTCCTCCCAGTTTTTCTCTAAGTATCCTAGAATCCCGTCTTTCCTTATAAATTTATACCACCTGTTGTATTTCGATGTTTGTTTATATATAATACAATATAATGATATATCATTGAAATATTTACTCTTCTGAATAGAATAATTTATTATAGAATAATTTAACGTTAATATTTTATATAATTCCATTTCTAATTGCACCACATTTCGATTTTGACCAAGCATTTCAAGTTCTATGGGTTATGATAAGAATCCTTCTGCAAAACATTAAAATACTGCAGAAAAATACCTTTGCTTCTGAAAAGAGTATATAAAATGCGCCAGGTATAATCACGCTCTCAAGATTAATTACATTACTTTTCTATACAGACCAAGCACTTCAAGTTTAACGGATAATGGTATGGATCCTTCTGCAGAACGTCAAAGTCAAAATACATCTCGTTTGCCTGTACAATCATTTAAAGAAACAACAGAAAAAACAGGCGCATTTAAGGGGTTACACCACTGTAGAGCACGAAAAAAATAGGCATATTTCGGGAATTTTTTTTGCGCAATAAAGAGCGATCAATCAAAATTCTGTAAAATGGGATTTATAATTCTAGTAATAAAGTACAAAAAATATTTTTTTCAACTTTGTTCATGACAAAATGGAGGCTGCACAGCATTTCTCCGTCGGTGCCTTTTTTTCCACGGCCGGAAACCTATAATAACTCCCGCAATATTTGACCTAGAACAAAAAAACAAAGTTTTTTCGATTTTATAGAGCAACAGCAAGAGACGTATGTACGTAGGATTTTTTTCGATATATTGATTTTTCGCGAAATGGTGCATTTTTGAAGTGAATGGTGCACCACAGTTTGATCAAACTTTTTTTTCAAAAGTGCACCATTTCGCGAAAAATCAATATATCGGAAAAATCCTACGTACGTCTTTTGCTGTTGCTCTATAGAATCGAAAAAACTTTGGTTTTTTGTTCCAGATGAAAAATTGCGGAAGTTAGGGTTCCGGCCGTGGAAAAAAAGGCACCGACGGAGAAATGCTGCGCAGCCGCCATTTTGTTATGAACAAAGTTGAAAAAAATCTTTTTTGTACTTCATTACTAGAATTATAAATCTCATTTTACAGAATTTCGATTGATCTCTTTATTACGCAAAAAAAATTCTCGAAATATGCCTATTTTTTTCGTGCTCTACAGTAGTGTAACCCCTTAATGAGTAATTATTCGTTTTGCTTATATCATACAATATAACAATATCTTTATATTTAATTTTTTAGTCTTTTACAAGATTTACAATTTTTTACTCTTTTGCAAGAAAGTAATTTTCCAACGTTAATATTTTACATAATTTTGTTTCTAAATGGATCCTTTTTCAATGTAGACCAAGCACTTCAATTACAACGGGTTTTGATACAAATCCTACTGCAGAATGTCAAAGTCAAGAAACGATTGATTTGGATCCTCAAACATGTGAACAATCGCAAAAAGAAACAAGGGCACGTATTGGGTAATTATTTGTTTTGTTTATATCATACAATATAATGATATCTTACTCTTGAAATGCTTACTCTTCTGCAAAAGGTTAATTTAATTTTATTTAACCCTAGACAGACTCACTGGGGACTCACTGTACGGGACCCCACGCGAAATTCAAATTGAGCCCCTGTCTTAAGAAGGTTAGTTTTCATACCGAGACCCTAACCATAATTCAGTTTAGTCATCCGGCAATTGACCTCTGTGATTCAGCGAGTGCGTTAGATCCGTGCAGCAGCTGTGACCGAAAAAGAAAATCGTTTGGGGTATCGTACACCCCAGTGAATCATTTACGATCGACATTTACCACAGTAAAGTATATTTCAGATTTTTTGTGAAAATCGGTAACGAAAAATTATACACTTTATAGCACTCCCCGGAAAATTCTACCCCTGTTTCATATACATAATTGTTTAAGATTCGGTCAATTATTTCATTTTTGCTGTTCTTGCACAGCAACTGATTAAAACTTTGTGAAGTTTTTGTGGAGTTAATTTTACTGTTTCCATATACTTTTATAACTTTTGACTACCTTTCATATAAATAATAATCGACAGAATCTGTTTTACTTTCCATTTCTTGCGATTTTTCCCATCCGACAGTTTTTCATCATTTCCTCTACTTCAGATGTTCAAAGAAATATGTTTTTTTTTTTTAAGAAAATCGTTCGAAAAAATCGCTTACATGCCCTTGAAGGTTGTCTATTCGTCTTTCAAAATCCGTTGGAAATTTTAAAATCGGTGAATTTTATGAAAAACTACAGCATTTTTTATAAAAATAGTCATTTCAGCCCAATTTTTGGTTTTTTTTCTTGTTTTTCGAAATTTTTTTATTGTTCTTTTTTTACTACCACAAATTGATGACTACTATCGTCTTCCCTATTAAACAACAAACAAAATTATCTATTACAAAGTTTTCTAAGAACATTCTGGAAATATTATACACGCGGTACAAGTTTGGGGTTATTAACACCCCAGTGAGTCATTCACGTATGAGAAAAATAAGTGAGTCTGTCTAGGGTTAAGTATTTTATTTAATATTTTATTTATATATTTCTTTTAAATATTTTATTTAAATAATATTAATATTTTAAATAGTTTTATTTCTAATTGCACCGTATTTCAATGCAAACCAAGCACTTCAAGTTCAACAGGTTATCATACGAATCCTTCAGCAGAACGTTAAAATACTGCAGAACAATATCTTTGCTTTTGTATTCCGCGTTTTTTTTTTATTTGCAAATTAATATATCAAAGGTTTTATATTTCCATGGTTCTCATGTAATTGTAAAAAAGGAGTGATATCCGTACAAAACATATCTTTTTTGAAAAAAGATAATAAAATGCGCCATTTATACGTGCTTTATATTCAATTTTTATTTTAAAAAATTTTGATTTAATTTGGTCATATAATTTTATTTGTGTTTTTTGCTACAAAAACAATAATACTTGAAAGTTTGCATCAAGTTAAAGCTAAATAGCGCGCGCGAAGCGCGCGTCTGTAGTATCTAATATATTAAGAAAGACGTTTCTGTCAGGCAGCGTATATAAGCAATAAATAAGTAAAACACGACGGATATAATATACAATCATACAATCAGATTAAAGAGGAACGTCATTGTAATGCACAAAATATTATAAGTTTAACTCGGAAGTTACGCCGTTTTACAGTCAAGACAGAATTCGGTAGCCTGATAATATTATTTGTGTGAATTTATGTACATTTCTTTATCTCAACTAAAGCTAGAATAGAACAATTACGTTAAAATAGCGTTTCTCCCTAACTTGATTTTATATCATATCGGTCGTGTTTCACTTATCTATTAATCACAAAGGACCACGCACTAATTATATGAAAAAAGTGGCCATCGTTAAAATCGACGAAAACTACGGAAAACTGTAGTTTGTGTGATGCCAATGAAAAGTTCAAATCCGCACAACCCTTAAAATATGCTAGTTTTTAAGCTACGAGCCTATAAAGGTAATATTGGTGGTATAAAACGTACACATATTATACATAGTATACCCACTCTTAACGTTACCCAAGATCAACCTGTGGAGGTGGTGAGTGTCTGATCTCCTTTTTTGTTCTTGTTTTTATTTTTTAAAATTTTTTAAAATATTTCTTATTTTTTAGTATTTTTTTATTTTTTTATTTTTTATCTTATAGTGTTTTTCTATTGTCTCAAACTTCTTGATTTGGCGTGATTTAATATCTCGGATAGCGCGTCATCAACCAAGTGTAAAATTTCCAAGCAATGCATTATTGCATAACATCATTGATGCTGGTAATAGGGAGAATCAAGGAGTTTGAGACAATAGAAAAACACTATAAGATAAAAATAAAAAAATAAAAAATAAAAATATTAAAAAAAAAAAAAATTTAAAAAATAAAAAATATTTTAAAAAATATTAAAAAAATAAAAACAAGAACAAAAAAGGAGATCAGACACTCACCACCTCCACGCTGGTTGATCTTGGGTAACGCTAAAGAGTGGGTATGCTATGTATAATATGTGTACGTTTTATACCACCAATATTACCTTTATAGGCTCGTAGCTTAAAAACTAGCATATTTTGAGGGTTGTGCGGATTTGAACTTTTCATCGGCATCACACAAACTACAGTTTTCCGTAATTTTCGTCGATTTTAACGGTGGCCACTTTTTTTAATTGCTTGACATTAGCATCACAGAAATTCGAGGTATAAAACATTCTCTCCTTATCTCTATTTCTTTTCTTCTCTTACTCACTCTCACTTACAAAACTTCACTCTATTACGGTTCGCCGTCAATAAGTACATAATATACTATAGTATTAAGTAATACATAAAGTTGTAATATTTTAATGATTATTACTTTTTTCTATTTTTAATCACATTATTTTTCTATGCAGACCAAGTACTTCAAGTTTAACGGATAATACTATGGATCCTTCTGCAGAACGTCAAAATCAAGATACATCTGGTTTGCCTGTTCAATCATTTAAAGAAAAAACAGGCGCATTTAATGTGTAATTATTCGTTTTGCTTATTATACATATAATGATAACTTGATATTTAAATATTAATTTTTTTGCAAAAAATTAATTTACAACGTTAATATTTTAAATAATTCCATTTCTAATTGCTTTGTACTTCAATGCCGATCAAGCACTTTAAGTTCAACAAGTCACGATAAGGATCCCAATCTAGAACGTCAAATTCAGGAAATAGTTGATTTTGTTCTTCGATCTGAACAATCGAGAAAAGAAACAAGGGCACTTGATGGGTAATTATTTGTTTTGTTCATATAATATCATACAATTATAATATCTTATTATTAAAATATTTATTCTTCTGAAAAAGAATAACTTATAACGTTAATATTTTATATGATTTTATTTCTAATTGCAACACATTTCTATGCAGACCAAACACCTCAATTTCAATGGGTATTGATACAAATTCTGCTGCAGAATGTCAAATTCAAGAATCACCTGGTTTGCCCGTTCAATTATTTGGACAAACGAGAAAAGAAATAAGCGCATTTGATAAGTAATTATTTGTTTTGCTTATAACTTATATCACACAATGTAATGGTATCCAACTAATTAAATATTCACTTTTCTGCACAAATATAACTTACAACTGTGACATATTTAATAATATTACTTCTTCTTATTTACTTTTAATCACAACACATTTCTACACAGACCAAGCACTTCAAGTTCAGCGGATTATAGTATGGATCCTACTGCAGAACGTCAAAGTGGAGAACTATCTGGTTTGCCAGTTCAATCATTTAAAAAAATGGCAGAAGAAACAGGCGCACTTGATAAGTAATTATTTGTTTTGCTTATATCATACAGTATAGTAATATCTTAATATTTAAATATTTACTCTTTTGCAAAGTAATGATTTACAACGTTAATGTTTTAAATAATTTTCATTTAAATATTTTCTATTTTTATTTGCACCGTATTTCAATGTAGACCAAGCACTTCAAGTTTAGCGGATTATAGTGTGGATTCTTCTGCAGAACGTCAAAGTCAAGATACATCTAGTTTGCCCGTTCAATCATTTAAAGAAACGGCAGAAGAAACAGGCGCATTTAATGAGTAATTGTTCGTTTTGCTTATACAATATAACGATATCTTGATATTTAATTTTTTACTCTTTTACAAGATTTACAATTTTTTTTCTTTTGCAAGAAAGTAATTTTACAACGTAAATATTTTTTATAATTTTGTTTTTAATTGCACCTTTTTTTAATGTATACCAAGCACTTCAATTACAACGGGTTTTGATACAAATCCTAATGCAGTTTGTCAAAGTCAGGAAAAGGTTGATTTGGATCCTCAAACATGTGAACGATCGAAAAAAGAAAAAGCACATATTGGGTAACTATTTGTTTTGTTTATATCATACAATATAATGATATCTTACTCTTGAAATACTTACTCTTCTGCAAAAGATTAATTTAATTTTATTTAAATATTTTATTTAATGTTTTATTTATAGATTTTTTTTCAATATTTTATTTAAAAAATATTAATATTTTAAATAATTCCATTACTAATTGCACCGTATTTCAATGCAAACCAAACACTTCAAGTTCAACAGGTTACCATACGAATCCTTCAGCTGAACGCTAAAATACTGCAGAACAATACCTTTGCTTCTGTATTGTCCGCGTTTTTTTATTTGCGAATTAATATATCAAAGGTTTTATATTTTTATGGTTCCCATATAATTGTAAAAAAAAGTGATACCCGTACAAAACATACATTTTTTGAAAAAGGATAATAAAATGCGCCAGGTATACGTGCTTTATACACAAACTTTATTTTAAAAAATTTTGACCAAATTTGGTCTTATAATTACATATTTTTACTACGAAAATAATGATATCAAAAGGTACACAACCTGTATTGTTTCCCTCATAAAGGAAGCTTTGTTTTCGTAAATTTCGTATATGAACCTTTG
>NW_020221655.1:144751-147304 GCF_003070985.1 Temnothorax curvispinosus
TGTGTGTGTGTGTGTGTGTGTGTGTGTGTGTGTGTGTGTGTGTGTGTTATGTGCGGATTTGATGTCCGTGGTTGCTCTAACTTCCGCAAATATTGAGATATCGGGCTGTTTTTTTTATTATTATTTATATTCACACACAAAAGATATTTGGCGCCAAGTGTTTCTTATCATATTTGCTTGACGCAAACCTTCTGATATTATTGTTTTTGTAGCAAAAAAATACAAAATGGCATTATAAGATCAAATTAGATCAAAATTTTCTCTTTTTGATAAAGGTGTTGTATGGAGCACATATATACTTGGCGTGTTTTGCTTCCTTATAGAGGAAGCTTTGTTTTCGTAAATTTCGTGTATAAACATTTGATTGCATATAAAGTTGGCTCTAATCAACCAAATTTAAAATAATTATATATGAAATAAGGGTAGAAAAAACCAAAAAAAAGATTGTTTTTTGAGTTTTTGATGTTAATATGTTCAGAGTGTTCTAAAACGTCGACATATTGCATTAAAAGAAATGTCCGTATATATGTGTGTGTATGTGGTGATTTGATGTCCGTGGTTGATCTAACTTCCGCAAATATTGAGATATCGGGCAGTTTTTTTTTTTAATCGATAGAGTATCATTCAAGGAAGGTTGGTATTGAATTTGGCGATGATCGGTAAAGGGGTTCTTTTTAAAAAAAATTTTAAATTTTTTAAGAAATGTCCGGCGTGGTTGCTCTAACTTCCGTAAATATTGAGATATCGGGCTTAATTTTTTTTTAATTGATAGAGTATCAGTTAAGGAAGGTTGGTATTGAATTTGGCGATAATCAGTAAAGGGGTTCTTTAAAAAAAAAAATTTGAATTTTTTAAGAAATGCCAGTGGTTGCTCTAACTTTTGTAAATTTTGAAATATTGGGCTATTTCTAATTTTATTATATTCTTTATTATATTTCATATTTATTTCTTTAAAATTTGGCGAAAATCGATGAAGGAGTTACCGATTTATGTTCAAAAAGTTACATGTATAAGTTGTATATGTAATTTTATATAGAGTATCATTAAAAAAAGTTGGTATTTTGAATTTGGCGATAATAGGTAAAAGGGGGGGGATTCTTTCTTTATAAAATTTTAAATTTTTTGAGGATCGGTGAAGGAGTTATCGATTTTTGCCTAAAAAGTGGACAAGCTATACATGTAATCTCTATATATAGAGTATCATAAAAGGAAGGTTGTTTTGAGTTTGGCGAGGATCGGTCAAGGGATTACCGATTTCTGCTTAAAAAGTGTATAACAATTTTTGCTTAAAAAATGTGCAAGTTATTTAATGGATAAAATATCATTTAAAGAAGGTATTGAATTTGGCGAGGATCGGTGAAAGAGTTACCGATTTTTGCTTAAAAAGTTACATGTATAAGTTATACATGAAATTTTATATAGAGTATCATTAGATTCTAGAAGAAAGTTGGTATTAAGCAGCGGAGAAAGAAGCTGCGGAATTTGGTTGATTAGACCCAGCTTTATACGCGATCAAAGGTCTATAATATTTGGAGAAATGTCTGTGGTTGCTGTAACTTCCGCAAATTTTGAGATATCGTGTTCTTCCTAATTCTGTTATATTCTTTAGTTTTTTCTTGAATTTGGTGAGGATCGGTGAAGGAATTACCGATTTCTGCTTAAAAAGCAGTGTATAAGATGTAATTTTATATAGATTATCATTAAAGGAAGGTTGTTTTGAATTTTGCGAGGATCGGTAAAGAAGTTACCAATTAGTAGCAATTAGTAGGGATTATTTTAGTAAAAACATTAATTATTTAATTGATTTTTGTAAAAGTATAACAGATATTAGTTGCAATAAAGCTTTATCACAATAAAAAAAAGTGTGCAAGTAGAAACTTGCACATTGCTTCCTCATAGTTTTTAAGTGTGCAAGTAGAAACCTGCACATTGCTTTTTCTTGGTTTTTAAGTGGGCAAGTAGAAACTTGCACATTGCTTCCTCATAATTTTGTAAGTATGCAAAATATAAATTTGAACATTACTTTCTCACAATTTTTAAGTATGCAAATTATAAATTTGCACATTGCTTATCAACATTTTATTTCACTCATGAAGCTTCCTCTATGAGGAAGCCAAATTAATAAATATCAATTAATAATTATGCATAAAAAAACAGACTTCCTTATGGAGAAAGCTTCATGAGTGAAATAAAATGTTAATTAAGCAATGTTCAATTTTATAATTTGCATACTTAAAAATTATGAGGAAGCAATGTACAAGTTTCGGTAAATGTTTACAATTAGGGCCTGACCTCCGATGACCTTGACCTTGACATATGTTGTCAAGGTTACCCTCCTGAGTGACCTTCAGAAGGTTTTAGTCGGGGGTCGCTATTCGTTAAAAAGTTATTAACAAAAAAAGTTTGGAAAATATAGCAGCTATTTTGAGTATTGGAAGGCATAAATGACTAATATATATGTCGAAATAGTTCACGCATACACTTTTCACGCGAACCGAGGTTCACGCACACCCCTCCCAAAAGCAGGGGGGGTGTGCGTGAACCTCGGTTCGC
>NW_020221655.1:147704-163985 GCF_003070985.1 Temnothorax curvispinosus
GCGAACCGAGGTTCACGCACACCCCCCCTGCTTTTGGGAGGGGTGTGCGTGAACCTCGGTTCGCGTGAAAAGTGTATGCGTGAACTATTTCAGTGCTACCGCACTTTCCCCGAAAGCAGGAGGGGTATGCGTAAAACTCGGTTCGCGTGGAAAGTGTATGCGTGAACTTTTCATGCGTGGAAAGTTAATATGCGAGATGCCACATGGGTTAGATGACGCGCTTTAAAAGTATTCAACTGTTTAAAGCGCGTCATCTAACCCATGTAAGTATTCTCTGCTTTAACAAAAAGACTTCCATTTATCAACAATTTACTACTTTAAATGTTGTGTTTTGGTAAAGCAGCGACTTTCTCGCGAAATAAAGTATTCTCTGCTTTAAAGAAAAACGTAATATTAGTCGTTTATGCCTCACAGTACTTAAAATAACTGCTATATTTTCGAAACTTTTTTTGTTTATAACTTTTTAATAAGAAGCGACCCCCGACTAAAATCTTTTAAAGATCACTCAGGAGGGTGACCTTGACAACATATGTCAAAGTCAAGGTCATCGGAGGTCAGGCCCTAATTGTAAACATTTACCCAAGTTTCTACTTGCCCATTTAAAAACTATAAGGAAGCAATGTGCAGGTTTCTACTTGCACATTTAAAAACTATGAGGAAGCAATGTGCAAGTTTCTACTAGCACACTTTTTTTATCTTTCTTGGAAAAAGGTAAGTTTGGAGATCTATATGCGAGATCTGGTAATTATGTAAATTCAAACTATATATCCGTATAAACGTACATCCTAATAAATAAACTATGTCTCTTTTTTACTTTTGCAAGAAATTCTACGAACGCTTGCTGAGCCAAACACTGTACCACATTTAATATTAAACAATATGTATTACAGAACAGTTATGACATCGATAAAAAAATGGAGCAAGTTGTGGAATTATTTCGAGGAATTAAAACGTTCGCTGTTGAAATGCACGACATGTAAAAAAGAAATTAAGGTATCTCATCAAACAAATTGCACAAAAAAAATGAGAGCCCACTTATTTAATGTACATGGAATTTCTCTCGATGATGATACTCTCACACTACCTGACGACTTAAAACATTACTACTCGAAGTTACCGGGATATAAGGCAAAATGTAAAGATTGTGGTAAAACAGTGTCTTTTTTAACAAATGTGGCAACTTTACGAGTACATTTAAGAAAAAGACATTCCATAAAAATCCAGAGTCAAAATAAGTAAGTACACATTCAAACAATTATTAAAATACTAAAGATTATAAAATAAATGTAATGATAAAACAATCAATAACTAAAAAAAATTGAGCGAATAATAGTTTTTGTCAGGGCAAACAAATAAATATTTATGTACATTAAATATTTATTTGTTTGACATTAGTATTGCAGAAATTTGAGGGAGATATATAAAATGTACGATTTATACTTAGTTCTTATAGATATTTAAATTAAATAGCTTTATATATTTAATAGAATCTAATATATATATATATAAGACAACTCTCAAATCTGCCATCTACTGATTACGTAGATGAATAATAATTAATAAAAGTTTCTGTTAGCCAACAATCAATCGTTCTTTGTAGTATTTGAATATACGTTGTAGGTCTACAAATGTCAGTATAGTGATATTCATTATTTGTTATCCTTGAGTTATTATTGCAATGTATATGTATATAGCACCAACCTAATTTATTCTGGCATATTCTACAATTTTTCCTGAAAATATTCCATCACTTTCGACCGTTTTAATTGATGATAGTATTCGTCTTATGTTTAAACACGTACTCATATTAAGGTAGCTTCTATTTTAAATTGTATGTATTTTAGGAAAAACGTTTTTTTCAAGCGACGTATATAACCAGTAAATAAGTAAAACACGACGGACATAGTACAATCAAATTATGGAAAACGTTATTATAATGTTCAACAAAATATCATAAGTTTAATTAGGGAGATAAGCCATTTTACAATCAAGACAAGATTTGATAGTCTAATAAAGTTATTTTTGTGAATTTATGTCCCGGTAAAGAATTTTTCATATAAAAACATATTTAAACATACCTAATTATATGATATTATATAAAATATTATATAAAATATGTCCATATATGTTTTTTTCTCTTGTATAATCTCTGCAGTTTGTATGTACAAGAAAAATAATAATAAAAAAGAAGAATTAGAAAATAATTAAAAGGATAATTTTCGCACTGTTCATTTATTTGCCTATATATAACTATATATAAATGTAATAATTGTATATAAAATACAATTATATATAATTATATATGAGCAAATTTTTCACATTTGCTCAGATTTTATTTTTTTGTAAAAAAACAATGCAAAAATTATCTTTTTAATTATTTTCTAATTTTTTTCTTTATTATTTTTTTTTATACATACAAACAGAAATTATACAAGAGAAAAAAACATAGTATGGACATATTATGGACATATTTTATATAATATTTCATACAGGGAAGCCTGGGCAACGCGGATATGTTAAGGTTAAAGCAAGAAGACAGACACAGTTAAAGATCAAAACCTTTTTTATTCTAATAATTCTCTTAAAGTAATCAATTTTCAAATAAAATAAGAAAAAAATAAAAAAGTTAAATATTTAAACCTCTTTGCAATCAAAAATTAAAGTAAAAGAAACTGTCTGCTTTGCCCGACACCTCTGGGTAAAGCGGATGGATCACTGGAACTGGTCTCCGTTTATTTCGCTTGGTCTGTTTTACATTTGTAAAAACCATCTTAAAACAGAAAAAAACGGCAGTCACAATATGACTTGTATTCATAATCTGTTCTTATTTCAAGACTCTCTTAAGTATAATGTCTTAAAGATGCTAATACGGCTCTGTAATTGGTTTATGACATTCTATGACATCTTAAGATTGTATTTAAGACAGTTTTAAATATAAAATCTGACTAGAAATACCCAGAATACCAGTCTGTGACCAAAAAGAATATGATTTATCCGCTTTGCCCAAAGCACCTACTTGGCGTGAACTTGGAAAAGTTAAAATAAGTATGAGCAACAAGTGAAAAATTTTAAACTCAATAGAGTTTTAAAAACAGAGAATTCTAATAAAAAATGTGCAAGTAGAAACTTGTACATTGCTTCCTTATAGTTTTTAAGTGTGCAAGTGGAAACTTCTACATTGGTTTCTCATAGTTTTTAAGTGTGCAAGTGGAAACTTGCACATTGCTTCCTTATAGTTTTTAAATGTGCAAGTAGAAACCTGCACATTGCTTCCTCTATGAGGAAGCCTATTTTTTTATGCATAATTATTAGTAAATATTTATTAATTTGGCTTCCTCATAGAGGACATTTAAAAACTATAAGGAAGCAATGTGCAAGTTTCTACTTGCTCCACTTAAACAAGTTTCTACTTGCACACTTAAAAACTATGAGAAAGCAATGTACAAAAGTTAAAATAAGTATGAGCAACAAGTGAAAAATTTTAAACCCAATAGAGTTTTAAAAACAGAAAATTCTAATAAAAAAAACATTCATAGTGGTTAAGGAACAATTACTACTAATAATCAAGCTACGCTACCTTAGCAAAAATTGCAAGAAAACACACATAATTTATTTTTTCCTCATAAAAAACGCACGAGAGCAATCACGTGTTCTGACGGCGACAGGTCGCTCCTTTTTCCTGCAGAGATATCTAATATCTATATCTAATATAGATGAGCAAAAAATGCCTATCCGCTTTAATTGCCAGGGGCATTCCTTTAATATTATATGATTATATATATTTAAATATGTTTTTATATAAAACATTTTTTACCGGGGTATTCTTCATCTCAACTAAAGCTAGAATAGAACAATTATCTTAAAATAGCGTTTCTCCCTAACTTAATTTTATATCATATTGGTCGTATTTCACTTATCTATTAATCACAAATTCAGTCTAGACATTAATTGTTTGACATTAGCATTACAGAAATTCGAGATATGAAACATTCTCTCTTTATCTCTTTCTCTTCCTTTCTTCTTCTCACTCTCACTTACAAAACATTTTACTCCATTGCGGTTTACCTATTGGGATTGGCGGTCACAAGGCAAAATGGCCGGAGAGAGTAGGTCACTTGTCACTCTACAATACGACGTATGTGCTTATTCCCTGAACCGAATTTTTACCAAAAGTATATGAAATAGGGGTAAAATTTTCCGGGGAGTGCCACTATGTGTATAGTTTTTTAAGTCGATTTATTTATGTGGCAGCCGGCGACCTACTCTTTTTAGTTCTGTTTTCGCCACCAGATAGCGTATCGCAGTTTAGCCATTCCCAATAATAAGTACATATAATAGCATTAAGTAATACGTACAGTTGTAGTATTTTAATAATTATTACCTTTTTCTAATTTTAATCACACCACTTTTCTATGCAGACCAAGCACTTCAAGTTTAGCGGATAATGGTATGGATCCTTCTGCAGAACGTCAAAGTCAAGATACGTCTGGTTTGCCCGTTCAATCATTTAAAGAAACGGCAGAAGAAACAGGCAAACTTAATGAGTAATTATTTGTTTTGCTTATATTATACGGTATAGTAATATCTTGATATTTGAATATTTACTCTTTTGCAAAGTAATGATTTACAACGTTAATGTTTTAAATAATTTTCATTTAAATATTTTCTATTTCTATTTGCACCGTATTTCAATGCAGACCAAGCACTTCGAGTTTAGCGGATTATAGTGTGGATCCTATTGCAGAACGTCAAAGTGAAGAACTATCTAATTTGCCCGTTCAATCATTTAAAGAAACGACAGAAAAAACAGGCACACTTGATGAGTAATTATTCCTTTTGCTTATATCATACAATATAATAATATCTTGATATTTAAATATTTACTCTTTTGCAAAAGATTAATTTACAATGTTAATATTTTAAATAATTCGATCTCTAATTGCTCCGTATTTCAATGCAGACCAAGCACTTCAAGTTCATGGGATTATAACACAAATTTTGCTGCAGAATGTCAAAGTCAGGAAATAGTTGATTTAGATCTCCAAACATGTGAACACTCGAGAAAAGGAACAAGGGCACGTGATGGGTAATTGTTTGTTTGTTTATATATAATACAATATAATGATATATCGTTGAAATATTTACTCTTCTGAAAAGAATAATTTATTATAGAATAATTTAACGTTAATATTTTATATAATTCCATTTCTAATTGCACCTCATTTCGATTCTGACCAAGTATTTCAAGTTCTACGGCTTATGAAAAGAATCCTTCTGCAAAACATTAAAATATTGCAGAAAAATACTTTTGCTTCTGTATTGTCCACGTTTTCTTATTTGCAAATTCATATATCAAAAGTTTTATATTATCATATCATGGTTTCTATGTAATTGTGAAAAAGGAGTGATATCCGTATAAAACATATCTTTTTTAAAAAACAGTGAATAAAATGCGCCAGGTATATACGTGCTCCATACACAATCTTTATTAAAAAAAAATTAGATCTAATTTTGTCATACAATTATAACTGTTTTTATGTAACACGTGCATGGAAAGTGCCCCATTACGCACGTTACGCGTGCGTGATAGACCACTTTCCAGGCACTTGCAATATAAAATAGGGAGTGTAAGTCGTGTGTAAAGATGAAAATTCCCGGGTGCGAAGTTTACGCACGAGCCGAAGGCGAGTTACCTCACTTGTTACACAAATAACTATTCTTGCTACAAAAACAATGATACCCGAAAGTTTGCATCAAACAAATAAAATAAATTCCCAGAAAGCAAAGCGTGTCTGATCAAAATCGCGCAAACCTGTGATTTTAAATAATTCTATCTTTCTAATTGCACCGTATTTCAATGCAAACCAAACATTTCAAGTTCAACGTTTACCCATACGAATCCTTCAGCAGAACGTTAAAATACTGCAGAACAATACCTTTGCTTCTGTGTTGTCCGCGTTTTTTTATTTGCAAATTAATATATCAAAAGTTTTATATTTTCATGGTTCCCTGCATATTCCTTCCTTTCTAAAAAAGGCATGTTAAGTCGATACTCTCATATCTCGAAGCTTTTTGTTGCCGCTTTTCCGCGATGCCAATTGGTTCTCTCGCTGCGCTTACTTCATTTGCAGCTGTCATCGTATATTTTGACAGTTGTGTGTATACGTGCTTTATACACAAACTTTATTTTAAAAAATTTTGATCAAATTTGGTTTTATAATTACATATTTTTTACTACAAAAATAATGATATCAAAAGGTACACAACCTGTACTGTTTTTTTATTATTTAGATTCACACACAAAAGACATTTGGCGCCAAGTGTTTCTTATCATATTTACTTGGCGCAAACCTTTTGATATTATTGTTTTTGTAGCAAAAAAATACAAATGGCATTATGAAATCAAATTAGATCAAAATTTTCTCTCTTTGATAAAGGTGTTGTATGGATCACGTATACTTGGCGCGTTTTTTATCTTTCTTGGAAAAAGGTAAGTTTGGAGATCTATGTGCGAGATCTGGTAGTTGGGTAAATTCAAACTACATATCCGTATAAACGTACATTCTAATAAATAAACTATGTCTCTTTTTTATCTTTGTGAGAAATTCTACGAACGCTTGCTGAGGCAATCACTGTACCACATTTAATATCAGACAGTCTGTATTACAGAAAAGTTACGGCACCGAGAAGAAAATGCAGCAAGTTGTGGAATTATTTCGAGGAATTGAAACCTTCGCTGGTGAAGTGCACAACCTGTAAAAAAAAAATTGAGATATATGGACTAACAAACCGCATAAAAACAATGAGAAGACACTTATTAAATAAACATAGAATATTTCTCGATGATGACACTCTCACACTACCTGACGACTTAAAACAATATTACTCGGAGTTACCGGGATATAAGGCAAAATGTAAAAATTGTGGCAAAACATTGTCTTTTTTAACAAATACGGGATATTTACGAAAACATTTAAGAAAACATTCCATAAGAATTCTGAGTCGAGATGAGTAAGTACACATTCAAAAAATTATTAAAATACTGAAGACTATAAAATAAATATAATAATAAAACAATCAATAACTAAAGAAAATTGAGCGAATAATAGTTTTTGTCAGCATCGCTATATAATATTTATTTCAAATTTTGATCATAAATGTGCACGTATATTTGGTACGTTTTTTATCCTTCTAATTGAAAAAGATATGTTTCAAGATCTGTACGCGATATGGTAATTATTAAAATTTTAACTATATATCCGTATAAACATATACATCCTAATAAGTGAACCATGTCTCTTTATGACCTTTGTGAGATATTCTACAAACCTTTGTTGAGCCAATCACTGTACCACAATTAATATCAGACAGTCTGTATTACAGAAAGGGATCAAGAAAAAAACGCAGCAAATTTTGGAATTATTTCGAGGAATTGAAACCTTCGCTGGTGAAGTGCACGACCTGTAAAAAAGAAATTAAGGTACTTCATCTAAAAGAACGCACAAGAATAATGAGAGTACACTTATTAAATAAACATGGAATATTTCTCGATGATGACACTGTCACACTACCTGACGACTTAAGGCAATATTACTCAGTGTTACCGGGATATAAGGCAAAATGTAAAAAATGTGGCAAAACAGTGTCTTTCTTAAAACATATGCGAAATTTACAAGAACATTTAAGAAGGAGACATTCCATAAGAATCCAAAGTCGAAATAAGTAAGTACACATTCCAAAAATTATTAAAATACTAAAGATTATAAAATAAATGTAATGATAAAATCAATAACTAAAGAAAATTGAGCGAATAAAAGTTTTTGTCAGGGCATCCATATAATATTTATTTGCAATTTTGATCATAAATGTGCACATTCACTTGGTACGTTTTTTATCCTTCTAATGGAAAAAGATATGTTTCAAGATCTGTACGCGATCTGGTAATTATGAAAATTTTAACTATATATCCGTATAAACATACATCCTAATAAGTGGATCATGTCTCTTTATAACCTTTGTGAGATATTCTACAAACGCTTGTTGAGCCAATCACTGTACCACATTTAATATCAGACAGTCTGTATTACAGAAAGGTTACGGCATCGACACTTATTGACTTTATACACACTTATACACTTATTGATAAAACATGGAATATCTCTCGATGATGACACTCTCACACTACCTGACGACTTAAGGCAATATTACTCGGAGTTATTGAGATATAAGGCAAAATGTCATGATTGTGGCAAAATATTTCTTTTTAACAAATAACAGATCTTTAAGATACCATTTAAGAATACATTCCACAAGAATCCATAGTCGAGATGAGTACACAATCAAAAATCATTTTAATACTAAAGATTATAAAATGTATGTAATAACAAAACAATCAATAGCTAAAGAAAATTCTGCGAAAAATTTTTTTATTAAAGCATCCTTATAATACTTATTTGCAATTCTGATCATAAATGTGCCTCTCAAATAATAGTAATAATAATAATATTTCAATTAGTTCGCAAATATAATTTAAATAAATACGAATTGTTTATATTCACGTTCTTCCATGCATTCTAGATATAGACAATTTAGAAATTTAGATTAGATATTTATTTACATTAGATATTTATTTGTTTGACATTAGTATTGCAGAAATTAAAGGTAGATATATAAAATGTACAATTTATACATAGTTCTTATAAATATTATATTAAAAACTCTATATTTAATAAAATTTATATAAGTATTTGAATATACGTTGTAGGTCTGCAAATGTCAGCATAGTGATATTCATTATTTGTTATTCTCAAGTTATTATTGTATATATGTATATAGCACCAACCTAATTTATTCTTGCATATTCTACCATTTTTCCTGATAATATTTTATACATCACTTTTGACCGTTTTGATTGATGACAGTATCCGGCTTATGTTTAAACGCGTACTCACATTAAGACAGCCTTTATTTTAAATTATAAGTATATTAGGAAAAAATGTGCAAATTAGAAATTTGCACTTGGCTTCCTCATTAAATTGAGATGTGGAAATTTGCACATAGCAAAGTTACAATTTTGAAGTGAGAAAGTAGGAAATTAGCAAATTGAATCCACAACGTATTGCTACACGCTCAAAGCTCCTCTATGAGGAATCTTGTATTTTATTAGATGCATAATTTTTAGTTTGGCTTCCTCATAGAGGAAGTTTTTCGCGCGTAGCAATACGTTGATGGATTCAATTTGCTAATTTTCTACTCTCTCACTTAAAAATTGTGACTTTGCTATGTGCAAATTTCCACGTCTCAATTTGATGAGGAAGCCAAGTGCAAATTTCTAATTTGCACAATTTTTTTTCAAATTTTTTTCATAAAATTTACAAGCTGCATCTTCTTCTTACTTTTCTTCTACAAGTCTAGCTGCCTCTATCCTTCCTTAACTTTCTTTAATTATACTTTTTTGTTTATATTAATTTTGTTTTTGATATAAAGCTAAGTCTAATCAACCAAATCTTAAAAAATTATATATGAAATAAGGGTAGAAAAGACTGAAAAATATAATAAAATTAGAAATTGATCGATATTTCCAAATTTGCGGAAGTTAGAGCAACCACGGACATTTCTAAAAAAATTCAAAATTAAAAAAAAAGAACCCCTTTACCGATCATCGCCAAATTCAATACCAACCTTCCTTGAATGATACTCTATCAATTAAAAAAAAAACATTCCAATATCTCAAAAATTACAAAAGTTATACCATAAACAAAAAAAAAAGATAATTCAACACCTACCTTTAATGATACTATATGATTTTTCGACGTTTTCGAACATAAGCAACACATTGGCATCGGAAACTCAAAAATCAATCTTTACTTCGGTTTTTTCTACCCCTATTTTATATATAATTCTTTTAAATTCGGTTGATTAGACTTAGCTTTATATACGATCAAAATTATGGACCTTTGATCGCGTATAAAGCTGGGTCTAATCAACCAAATCTTAAAGAATTATACATGAAATAGGGGTAGAAAAGACTGAAGAATATAATAAAAGTAGAAATAGACCAATATCGCAAAGTTTGCGGAAGTTGGAGCAAACACAAACATTTCTACAAAAATTCAAAATTTTTTTAAAAAAGAACCCCTTTACCGATCATCGCCAAATTTAATCCCAACCTTCCTTACATGATACTTTATCGATTAAAAAAAAAAATACATCCCGATATCTAAAAAATTACGGAAGTTAGAGCACATACGGACAACAACATACACACACACATACACTCATACATACATACATACACAAGAACATTTTGTACAAAAGTAATTTTTCGACGTTTTAGAACATTCTAAACACGTTGCCAGATCCCCGGACAATTCTACTCCTGTTTCATATACTTTTGGTAAAAATTCGATCCACTAACGAATGAGTAGTTCACGGACAGACGGACGGACGGACAGACAAACAGTCGGGTTTTATATAACAGTATGATAGTATGATATGATATGACATATAAATGATAATTGTATATAAAATACAATTGTATATAATTATATATGAGCAAATTTTTCACATTTGCTCAGATTTTATTCTTTTGTAAAAAAACAATGCATAAATTATCCTTTTAATTATTTTCTAAAAATTGATAAAAGTATGGCTATGAGAGTCAGACGCAGTTATTGGTGCGTAAATGATCAGAATCACTGATTTATTTCCAGTGTAATATACATTCGTACGTTTCGGCTCGAGATTGAGCCATCTTCAGCGAGAAAAATAAATTAATTACTCCATTCTCCATTCTTGTTAGATGAGTTTCAGGATTCGGAGATTCAAAACCGACATTAACTATTAAATTAATATCCGATAGTCAGGGAAACAAGAGTATCACAAAGCCATATAGAATAGTATATAAGTATATAAGATGTCATCCGAAAAGATACATACTACATTTACGTGAGCGTTACTTCTGTAGTAACTACGATAGATCACTCGTTTAGGCGAAGTAAATTATCGTAAGTTACTACAAAATCCCGTTTACGCGAAGGAATTATCGTAAGTTACTATAGAAGTAACGCTCGCGTAAACGTAGTAATAAAAATATAAAGAGACGGAATCAACGAACTTGTCAGGACGACGGACACGAATTATTTTCTAAATCTTTTTCTCATTATTTTTCTTGTACATACAGAGATTATACAAGAGAAGAAAACATAGTATGGACATATATGAACATATTTTATATAATATTTTATACAGGGGAAGCCCGGCCAGCGCGTATATGTTAAGATTTAGCAAGAAAAAAGACAGTTAAAATTGAGATCAAAAAAACTTTTTTTATTCTAATAATACTCTCAAAGTAATTAACTTTCAAATAAAATAAGAAAAAAAATAAATAAGTTAAACATTTAAATCTCTTTAAAATAAAAAATTAAAGCAAAAGAAAACTGTCCGCTATGGCCCGACCCCTCTGGGATAAAGCGGATGAATCACTGGAACTGGTCTCTGTCCATTTCGCACGGTCTGTTTTACGTTTGTATTGAAAAACCATCTTAAAACAGAAAAAACAGTAGTTACAATATAGCCCGTATTCATAGTCCGTTCTTATTTCAAGACTTTTTCTCTTAAGTATAATCTATACTTCTATACTATTATATAAAATTCTTACGGGTGGTGTATGTTTAGCCGTTTTTAACTTAAAAACTATTGGACCGAATTTTTATCAAAAGCATATAAAATAGGGGTAGAATTTTCGGGAAAGTGCTATAGAGTGTATGGTTTTTCGTTATCTATTTTCTGGAAGCCTATTTTTTAATTTTTCTAATTCTTACGGGTAAAGAATTAAAAAAATCGGTTTCCAGAAAATAGATAACAAAAAACTATACACTCTATAGCACTCCCCGGAAAATTCTACTCCTATTTTATTTCTACCCCATTCAATTATTTAAAAAAACGGCAGAAGAAACAGGCGAACTTAATGAGTAATTATTTGTTTTGCTTATATCATACAATATAGTAATATCTTGATATTTAAACATTTACTCTTTTGCAAAGTAATGATTTACAACGTTAATGTTTTAAATAATTTTTATTTAAATAGTTTCTATTTCTATTTGACCGTATTTCAATGCTGTGCTATACTATGCTGTAGGATACTATGTATCCTACTGTAGAACGTCAAAGTGAAGAACTATCTGGCTTGCCTGTTTAATCATTTAAAGAAACGACAGAAAAAACAGGCGCTATTAACAAGTATTATAATTATTCGTTTTGCTTATGTCATACAATATAATGATATCTCGATATTTAAATGTTTACTTTTTTGCGAGAGAGTAATTTACAGCTTTAATATTTTAAATAATTTCTATTTACATATTTTTTATTTCTAATTGCACCGTATTTCAATGCAGATCAAGCACTTTAAGTTTAGCGGATAATGGTATGGATCTTTCTGCAGAACGTCAAAGTCAAGATATATCTGGCTTGCCCGTTCAATCATTTAAAGAAACGACAGAAAAAATAGGCGTTCTTAACGAGTAATTATTCGTTTTGCTTATGTCATACAATATAATGATAACTTGATATTTAAATATTTACTCTTTTTCAAAAGAATAACTTCCAATGTTAATGTCTTAAATAATTCCATTTCTAATTGCACCGTATTTCAATGCAGATCAAGCACTGCAAATTCAATGGATTGCAATATGAATCCTTCTGCAGAACGTCAAAGTCAGAAAACAGTTGACTTGGGTCCTCAAACGTGTGAACAATCGAGAAAGGAAACAAGGGCATGTGATAGGTAATTATTTGTTTTGCTTGTATCACATAATATAATGACATATTATTATTAAAATATTTACTCTTCTGCAAAGGATAATTTATAACGTTAATATTTTATATAATTCCATTTTCAATTGCAACACATTTCGATGCAGACCAAGCATTTCAAGTTCAACGGGTTATGATACAAATCCTTCTGCAGAACTTTAACATACAGCAGAACAATTGTTGGCCTCTGTATTGTCCGCGTTTTTTTATTTGCAAGTTAATATGTCAAAGGTTTGATATTTCCATGGTTTTCATGTAATTGTAAAAAAAGAGTGATATCCGTACAAAACGTACCTTCTTAAAAAAGTAAATAAAATGCCAGGTGTACGTGCTCCATACACAATCTTTATTGGCAACATGCCACAACAATGTAGACACGTTGCTGTCTGGGTCTTTAAGAAAATCAGATGTTACTACTAACTTATCCTATTTATTTAATGCAAACTTCCGAATATTATTGTAAATATTTTGAAGAAACATCAGATGTTACTAATTTATCATATTCACTTAGCGCAAAAATTCTGATTGTCTTTATTGTAAAAAACACAAATAAAATTATAACATCAAGTATTATTTCAGAATTTTTTCCAATAATGAGTTCCATAGAGCACGTACATTTGATTATTGACGATATTTACCTTTTCAGAAAAATGTAACTTTTGTATATCTGTACGTGATCTAATAATTATATAAATTTGAATTATATAAATTCGAACTACATATCCATATAAACATACGCCCCAGTAAAAAAAATCATACCTTTTTTGACCTTTGTGAGAAATTCTGCAAGCCTTTTTTAAGGCGTTCACTGTATCACATTTAGTATCAGACGATTAATCTTTATTACAGGTCAGTCATAATGGCACCGAAGAGAAAACGCAGCTTGTTGTGGAATTATTTCGAGCAATTGAAACCTTCGCTGGTAAAGTGCGCAATTTGTAAAATGGAAATTTATATGCCTCATCCATCGAACAACACAGCAATAATGATAGGACACTTAAATAGACATGGAATATTTTTCAATAATGACACATATACACTACCTGACGACTTGAGAGAATATTACTCGGAGTTACCGGGATATAACGCAAAATGTAATGATTGCAGTAAAACAATGTCCTTCTTAACAAATATTGTACGTTTACGAAAACATTTAAGAAGACATTCCACAAGAATCCTGAGTCGAGATGAGTAAGTACACATTCAAAAAATTATTAAAATTATTAGACTATAAAATAAATGCAATAAAACAATCAGCAGCTAAAGATAAAACGCGAATACAAGTTTTTATCAGGTCATCCATATAATATTTATTTACAATTTTGATCATAAATACGTTTCTCAAATAGTAATAAAAATAATATTTCAATTATTTTGCATAATTTAAATAAATTAGAGTCAATTATTTCACGTTTTTTTATGCATTATAGATATAGACCAGAAATTTAAATTAGATGTCTATTGGTTGACATTAACACTGTAGAAATTCGAGACAGATATACAGAGTGTTTCCTAAGTAAACTAACTTGAAGGGGATATTCCTTGGCTTATTTGAAAAAGAAAAAATTCTCTAAACATGTGTCCTAAACTATTTCGTTTTCAAAATACAAGATGTCAAAATTGTGAAAAAAAAATGAAAACTTTGAAAATCTAGAAAACGTTTAAAGATATTTCATTTAAATTTAGTATGCGTATATGCGGTATTAAGAAATATGTATCTTCCAGTATCGATGAATTATCTTTTAATCTACCTGGGGCGTGTGTTTTTGACACCATGTGTTTTGAAGACAAAGTAGTTTAGAACACATGTTTATAGAACTTTTTTTTTCTTAAAATAAGCCAAGAAATATCTCCTTCAAGTTTGTGTACTTACTTAGAAAACCCATAAAATGTATAATATTATACCCAGTTCTTATAGGTATTCAAATTAAATAGCTCAATTTAATAAAATCTATATAGCACAACTCAAATCTGCCGTCCACATATATTACATAGATGATTAACCCTTAAATGCCACACCTCTCAAGAATCTCGTAAGTTCACTGAGGGGTCTAAAAGACTCCAGCATGAAAAATGTCTCCTTACTCATTGATTTTTTTATCTTTAGTTATGACAATTTTTTTCAATGTTGTTCAAGGTCTAGAGAAGAGTATAAAATGCTAATATTGTTCAAATTTCAATTTCGACATAATATAAAAAATTAAGTAAACTGAGTACTGCTAAGTGTACACACGGGTAGGTCAATCACTCAACTATCATCAATGGTAGCATGAGCTCCATTTTTGGCAAGAACATTTGAAAACATTTCATTCTAAAGGATCTGGGGTCCGCTGGACCCCATTGGTCATTTAAGGGTTAATAATTAATAAAAATTTTTATTAGCCAACAATTAACGGTTCTTTATCATTTGAATATACGTGTAGGTCAAATGTCAACATAGTGTAGGATTAATAAATAAATACTTGTAGAGTCGGAGTAAATAATTAACGTTATATGAATATTTATTTTGAGCAAAGTTATAGATTAGGCAAATAGTTATGACAAAAGCGATGCAATGAATATAAGTTATAACGGACGATACAAATATGAACTCTTAACTCTATCCCGTATACCGATTATTCGTATATAACTCGTTAAATGTCTCGTATCTCGAATGAACGTAATTCTTAATACTGTCTTATAATCTGATCACCTGCGCGACTCGTTAGTGAACGCGCGATGTATTGCTCGACTTGCTCTCTCCGACTGACTGTTAACGATCGGAGCGGTCGCCGCGCACAACTTTGCGAAGACGTTCGATACGAGATCCTCGATTATCGATTATCGACCGGGCGCGGAAAATAATGTCACAATAGTGATATTGATTATTCGTTACCCTTGAAATTATTATTATATATACATATAGCACCAACCTAATTTATTCTGACATATTCTACAATTTTTCATGAGAACAGTTTATCATTTTCTACCATTTTAATTTGTAACCGTATTCGTTTTATGTTTAAACGTGTACTCATATTAACCGCGTTAATTGCTATAGACGAAAATACTCGCGGACGACGATCGTCCGTCAGACGCTTCAGACGAGTTAATTCGTTTGTTAGGAAACTATTCAGACTCTCAGAAGTCAAATCGTAAGCATTGTAATGTAGCCCTTTGTGTTGTTCTATGCTTTCAAATTTATCACACAGAAAAAACAATTCAAATACATTGGTATTTTTTCTTTACGCATTTCTTCTTTTTGCTTCTTTTCTTACCTCAAATATCAAGAAAATAAAACATTAGTTGCTGTTGATTAAACATTCTCGATTTTAAATCATATTTGTAGTCAAATTATAAAAATTTGCTTGACAAACTTGCGGTCTAAGTTAACACCAAAGCGTCTGACAGGCAATATCGTCGAGCGAGTATTCTTCAAAGCAGTTAAAGGATTAAGGCAGTCTCTATTATAAATTATTTATT
>NW_020221656.1:0-3211 GCF_003070985.1 Temnothorax curvispinosus
ATTAGGATTAAGATTGGATTGAAAGTTGACCAATCGGAGCAAAAATTGTTCACAAAAATTGAGATTAGTCTTCTTCATTCTGATTGATTAAATTTTAATCCAATCTCAATCACAATCTTTAGTGTGATATGGGCTTTAAATGGATAACGGATGGAGCTGCATGCGCGACGGAATTGACCAGGGATCGCAAATCTGGATAAATATTAAATCCGCATACGGTCAAGTATTCAACTATTGTTCACGAAAATGCACATCTTATGCAACTAACTGTGAGGTTACTATATATCCACCCTTTTTTGACACATATAACGCGATTGATATTGTGATATAAAACAAAGATACGTTGCTTACTATTATAATATAATTTATACAAAATATTATATTGTAGTATCGAAATTTTTGGTCAATTTATCTTCGGTCATATTATAAAATCAAATTGTAATGTGAGATAACCTGCAGAAATAAGAACAGAGTAAATATCGAATTTATAACAATTACAGAAGAGACATATTAAAACAAAAATGGTATCCGTGGTTATACACGTAATATAATTATGACATTAATGAACCACATTTGATATTTATTCCGCGAAATTCTTGTCCGTTTAATGTACGATATATCCATTATTCAAAAGAGCCATTATTTTAAAACAGGCTGTAATAATGTATAAATACAGGCTAATTGCTGTATTAACCCTTTACCCTAGCTAGCCACACTTATTCTCGAGTCCTTAATTCGCCACACTCCGGTCCATGAGACCGCTCGACTGTGCTACATTGTCATTTTCATTCTAATTAATATTTTCAAGCTTGTACTGTAGAAATTGGAAATACAAACTTTGAATAAGATGTTTATGATAATATCAGGTCAAGAAAATGATTTGAATTTACTGAATTTATTATAAGGAAACTAGAAAATTATATATGTTATTATGTAAAAACTAGAAAACCAAAAAACGTTCAGCGGTCGACTAGATCGGAATGTGGCGAGCTAAGGATTAAGATTCCACATTCGCGTAGATATAAAATACGAAGGTAGATATTACGAGTTAGCCATCCTATAAATTAATTGTAAAAAGATTTAAATTAATACAACTGAATTTCATTGGATTAAAATCTCTTATTAGACTAGCGAGCACCGATATACGCATTTTATGCAGATTTGTAAAATGCTACGGGACGTGGAAAAATATTCAATCGTGGAGGCAGTCAGATCGCGATGGGAGAAAAACGAGAAAAAAAAATTCGCGCAGCTCTTTAATTACGCATCGAGGTATGGCTATTCCGTCTGTAGATTGCATGTCCACTGCTTATAAGCACGTTGTCCCTCCGGCGGTAGCTTTGACGAGAAGAACGGCGGTTTGCACAGGTTTTAAACGAAAAATGATATGAATTAATTGAATCGAGTTTAATCGGAATAAAACGGGCAAATACGCGTTTCCACTATACATATATACATATTACGTATAATGAATGTCGCAACATTTACAAAAGTATTTAACTATAGAGCTGGTAGAATGCAATAAAATAAAGGTACGAGAGATTTAACTACAAAGAAAACTCCCCGCCGTGCTCGAAATATCGCACCAATTACCAGATTAGTTCTAATTGTACTCTCACCAATCCCGGATGAAAATGATGTACGAAATATGTTTTACCAATTATCACTATCGTCGCTTTCGTGAAGTTATAGTGGCTTATTACATACTGTTATTAAATAAGCGGCAAATAAGCGAGACACTATAATTACTTTACATTGGAGTAATAATGGACAGAATCAAATAAACGAAGATGTCTCTAATATTTGCATTGTCTCTACAATATCTAGTCCAATAATATCAAAGGCAAATTATGAGAATGTTTAAATATTGTAGAGTATGATTCAAAAATTTGTTAAATAAATTATGTCAATATGCTGAGGAATAACGATAAACAATGCAATATAAATATATACTCAATACAGTTATTTATCAATTATATTAATATCAATACGATTTACGCGCGCGATTATCAGTTTTATAGACACACCCAATTCAAAACTTTGAATATTATATGTAATAATATTAAGCCGCGCAGTGAGTTTACCAAGATTAAAAAGTCGACTGATCAATTTAATTTGGGTCAATTGGTTTATAATAAGCGTGCTATTCATCGCTTGTTAGATCATTTAATATAATTATCTCGGAAACATGCGCGCCAAATTCACTCAATCACAATAATTATTCATACAAATTCTTGTTTTCATTAAACGAGCGTAATTTAATGAATAAAGTGCGAGTTACTGCTTTTTCATTAAATAAATCAACATTTTAACAATTCTATATAATTTTTCGTACGCTGAAGGTAAGATTAATAGGTACTTTTAACACGTAACGTGATAAGATGATCATTGTACTACATGGTACAATATAGAAGTGATTGAGACCATTTGCGCACGCATTCCCAGGATATGCATAAATATTAAAGAATTTTACGTATCAAGCGAACTTTAAATTTTAATTTATGATTAAATTTGTATCACGTTCCACATTACTCGCATAATCAAAATAAGGTCATATGAAGCAATGCAGGAAGCATAGCCCATGCAAATATTATTAATTATCATGTACAACGTAATATATAATATCATTTATAATTGAGTATAAAATGAAACCATGATACTTATACACGAATAAATTGGATTTATATTATAAATACTTCATGGATTTATATTACATATATATCTGTTTTAGTGAAAATTAATTCTGGAAAATTAATAATAAATAGTCGTACACACATATACCACATCTGTGATCTATTTTAACCATTCAATCTTCTCTTGAAAAGAATATAAACACAGTTAATTGCTAAACAATAAACGTTTGAAAATGGATAGTCTTTCTCCGATTAGATTTTGCAAATAGACAATAAAAATTTATATATTTAATTATTAATTTAAATTTTGCTTCCAAAATATTAATCTAAGTTAATACAAATTTATTTTGTACAAGTATAAAAAATAAAATAAAATATAAAAATGCTTATATATAACTCATTTAATAAATATTGAAAAATTAAAAAAAAAACATTTTCCAATCTCCAATATTTGCTGACGCAAAAGTTATTTCTAATTTCTCGAACATTTGCTATAAATGAAATTTCGCATTGGTATTGGTTAGATACGTTTCATTTATTGAAATATATGTACCTACGAATTATAAATACGGAAGCAG
>NW_020221657.1:0-2363 GCF_003070985.1 Temnothorax curvispinosus
GTTTTATTCTTATACTACTAATCAATGGGTCAGAGGAAATTAGAAGATGGTGCATTATGTCTTCGTTGCTGGCTTTACGTGTCGGGTGCGGGTGAGCCGCGATACGTACCTTTCCCCCCCAAACACCCGAAACTCGGGTAGTGGGAGGTTGTATCTTCGTCTATACTGTCCGAACGCGAACCTGGCCGAACGCGATGCGTACCCTCCCCCCCCAAACACCCACTGTCCGAGTCGCAACCTCAGTATATGTTTACAACACGATCCGTGCGCGGACGGAAGCAATTCAGCGTTCCTTTACTTGAGAAATTAATTTCTGGATAGTATATAAGTACCAATAACGCATTTCGACAGGGTAAATGTAACTTGATAAAAAGCCAAATTATTATTTGTCATAAAATCCATATTGCAATACCCAAATGGACTTTACAATAAGGCAGGAACTTTTGTGTTCCTGGATATGGGATAATATCGAAAAAGACAAAAACAAGGTAGACGTATTAATCGACAAAATTAGAGGAGAATACAGTTACGATGAGAACCAACTCGAACAGATTAAAAATAAACTGCTTAATAATTTTTTACCATCCTACAATAGAAAATGGAACATAGCTACTCGTAATAAATTTACTTTTGTGAGGCTGTTTAAACGGTTTTTAAGTAATCTATTTATAGTTCGCCTTGTTTCAATTTCACATGCACAGTGTACGATTAATTCTGCCAGTTCCCATAATGAACTACATAATTCTTCATCAAATAAGCGTGGTCGACCACGTATAGCTTACCATGAAGGTTCAGACAAAACTAAAAAGAGACGCGTTCATGAACTTCTCGAAAAATATACAGATGAAGAGCTAACACGGGCAGCTGATTCTTTGCGTTCCATATCCATTAATCAGCCTGTTTCTGAAAATAAAATTGAACACACTGAAAGAGATGTAAACGGTCCTCTAGCTATGTACATGGATCTAGAAATGACAAGGAATAAGTACGAAAAGCTGCGTATGTACAATGAAGATTTACATGGAGACAAATTATATCCTCCCTACGAAAACATTAGGGAAGCAAAAAATAAATGTTATCCAAAAGACATTAATGTAACAGAAAATGGAGCCAGTGTCAAGCTCCAATCACTGTTAGACCATACTGTGCATAGAATATTTTTAACATTAGATAAAGAAATGTTACGTGCATTGAACACTACAGAATTAGTTTTGTATGGGAAATGGGGCATGGATGGCGCTTCCAGTCAACAAACTACAAGACAACAATGGTCAGAACAAAAAGAGACTTCCGTGAATAACCGATCAAACGATAGTGATGCTAATGCTGCATCTAATGATAATAATGCATATGATGAAGAAAACTTATCCGATAGAGCAGTATTTATTATTTCATTTGTTCCTATTCATTTAGTAGCTAATAATTTTATTGTGTGGCTAAATAAACGGCCATCGTCGACCAGATATTGCCGGCCAGTTAAATTTGAATTTGTAAAAGAAAGTGCAATGAACACCTTAAATGAATACAAATTTTATGACCAAGAAATTGAGAAACTTGCTACAACACATATAACTATTGAAAACAGAACATATCAAGTTACGTACAACCTTAAGTGCACTATGATAGATGGCAAAACGTGCAATGTTTTAACTGGTCAGAAGTCTTCAAGTAGTTGTAATATATGTAACGTTAATCCAAGTAAAATAAATAATTTATCATTTATTAGAAGTTTGCCATGTGACGAAAATAGTTATAAATTTGGACTTTCTACTCTACATTGCTGGATCCGTTTTATGGAGTGTTTATTACACATCGCATATAATTTAGATTTCAAAAAATCATATGCATTGAAAGATAATAAAATTTTAAAACAAAAAAGAAAACAAATGATTCAAAAATCTCTGAAATCTAAACTTTCTATAACAGTAGACGTAGTAAAGCAAGGTTATGGAACAACAAATACTGGTAACGTAGCTAGATGTTTCTTCTCACATCCTCAAATTGTAGCTGAGGTGACTGGATTAGAAGAGAATTTAATAATAAGATTCAGAGATATTTTGCAAGCACTTGCTAGTGGATGTGAAATTGATTGCATTAAATTTAAAGAATACTGTACACAGACAATTGAATTGTATTTACAATTTTATTCCTGGTACAATATGCCTCCTTCTGTGCATAAAGTTCTAATCCATGGTGACGAGATAATTAGAGCATTAGGTGTACCGATTGGTAGCCTATCAGAGGAAGCGCAAGAAGCAACAAATAAGGTCTTTAGAAATGCTCGAGCAAATAATAGTAGAATGTGTTCACGTAAAACCAGCAACGAAGACATAATGCACCATCTTCTAATTTCCTCTGACCCA
>NW_020221658.1:0-1030 GCF_003070985.1 Temnothorax curvispinosus
AACGACAGTGCGAGGTTTGGATAGATGAAGTGCAATAAAAACGAACAGACTTGACGCAGGTACTTGATAATAAGTTATCAGGTGTTCGCCGATAAAGCGCTGGCGCCATTTCTTTAGGTGTCGACCTGGATTCCCGTCTCTAATATTCTTCCATTCAAATTGTAATTTCAGCAGGTAATCGGGAAATTCAGATTAACGAAATTAACCAGCTCTACTCCATCTGCTCTGTATTTTCACATTAATCGCTATACATTCATTTGAGAGCCACACAATAATATCCCTCGACTAATTCGACGAACGTAATAGGATGAACAGGTACAGAGGCACATGTCAGCAGTACCACAGAGAGAAACGTATAATTTCGAAGCGCATAATCAGATGCAAATAATCCTGTTATGTATTGATATGCAGCTCCGACTAGATACGTAACGAGTGTGTAATCAGAATGCAAATATAGCTGCAATCGCAGACACACAGGTGCGACGATAATAAACAGACGTGCCCCCGGCGAGAGCCTTCCTTCGGATTTCATCCGCTGACAGTCGCGCGGAAAGGGCTCGAGGGCGCTAAAATTCGTCAAGTTTCATATAATTCGTAAGTAGATTTAATTCAAGCGGAATTTTTTCGCGCGGTGCGAATCGCGCGCAGGTGTGCGTGCACGGGCCGCGCGCGTACATAGGCACGTGTGTGCGCTGCCGCGTTTCGTGTCGCGCCTCCTTCTCCCTACCCCCCCCCCCCCCTCTACCGCGCGCGTTACATCGCCGACGTCCCTCTCTACCCCTCCCCCGCCCACCCGCTCCCTCCTCCCCCAACCGTCCATCGCGGCATCGCGCCCAGCCGTCGTTCCCGTACCCCGATGTCGCGCACCTTGATTTCGTGATTCGTCGCGCACAGCGCACCTCTACGGCTCGCACGGGCATGAGACAGGCCGCATCGCAGCAGGTACGTTGTCCGCGTGCGTGGATGGACGCGCACCGGATTTCGTTTCTCTCCTCTTTCGTCGTTCCGCGAATTCCGCGCGCTCTCTCCC
>NW_020221659.1:0-16933 GCF_003070985.1 Temnothorax curvispinosus
AACGCCCGCAAGTCAGGGCAGTGAAATAAGAAAATATCTGTATCAGTCTAATAATAAGTTTATTAAAAGTTGCTCAAACAAGAATCTGGCAACGTCTTTCTCCCTCCTCCCGGCGGATCCTAAAGAACCCTCCGTGCCGACCCTGCGATCCAAGGTACGGCACAACAAATTGGTGGCAGCGGTGGGATCTGTCAACCGGACGAGAGGACATCCTGCCAGTTCTGCGCCTGCAATACGGGAACGGATCTTTAGACGGCGGTACATCCCGGAGAGGAACCGCCAGACAAATGCCGAGTGAGTGTGTGAACGGTAGCAGCCGCCGAGTGCCCTATATCAGCGACACCGGAAAGATCCCGACCTACCGCACAGACTCGCCAGCCCGAGCCAGCGCCACACGGACGCACCGAGCTAGCGAAGCAGCGCAGCAGGGACACAGCGAAGCAGAGACGACACAAAGCAGCGGAGCGGCCCTGCAGGACTCCGACACAGCAGAAAGCGGACACCATGCGCTGCGCGGCGGTACTGTAAGTCCGAAACACTCTGTAAGCCGACCACGGCACGCGCCGAGCGTAGGAATAGCGAGCGTCCCCCGCGTTTGAACGCCAAGAATTAATTTCGCGTTTACAGGAAATACAACCGCGAACGCCGAAAAAAATTTCGCAATTACATGGTATACAAGCGTGAGCGCCGATAGATGTCGGACGACTTACCCCGGCATCCCCCTATCAGCAACGCGTTCTTCGTGTTGAGCGAGCGCGCGCAGCAAGCAATAGAAAATAGCATCCGAAACCGTTTTCGCGCCGCACGACGTACCGACCACGATTCCCTAGACCGCGTGCGACGAAACTTAGACGCGCAACTCGCCGACGACGATAACACGCCAGTGCTCGAATTACACCCCAACGTCGTAGTAAAACGCGAATTCGAGTTTTTAGACGCTAGCCTCTGTAACGCGAACGAAAACCCGCGAGATAATACAGCGAACCAAAGCGGTGACGAAAATAGCGACAATCACGACAGTGACGCACACCGATTGCCCTCGACCGACGGTGACGCACGATCGGACATCTCGGCCGATACTCAGAGCGAGAACGCAGGGAGAGGAGAATTCTCCCTGACATCGTACGAAAGCGATATATTCGACCCCGAGGAAGAGGATTATACCCCCCCGGGCTAACACGATGAGCCAGCCACGGGCTGCCGCGACCATTGCGCCGCGTGAGGACATATCCCCTGCGCAAATTAGCGCCGAAATAAAGCGGCTCAGATCCGCGGAAAATGGGCAACCGTCCAAAACCAACCAAAGTCGAGCCCCCGAGCCGACGCAAGTAAGCCCAAGAGCAATAAGCTCCGTGCTCAGCGACGTACTACGCATGATGCGCGACATGCAGGAACGCATGGACCGCACAGAGGCCGCAGAGTTCGAGCGCTCTGTAGAAGTCCTGCGCGCAATCCGCGAGATGCAGGAACGCCTGAGTCGACTAAAATCCACCACTTACGATCGCTCCGACGCGCGAGAGCGACGCGTACGCAGCCAGGGCCCGCTAGACGTGACCTACGGACGGACGCACAGCGACGTCCGTAGTCAGCCAGGGCACCACATCGGATTCCTTAGCCTAAAGGAAGCTCGTAACATGATTCCCGAAATGAACGGAGAATCTAGAGAGCGCGTACGCGAATTTATAAGTGCAAGCACGTACGCCATGAAGAATATACAGCCCGCAGATGAAACCATGCTCTTATATAGAAGCAATATTATGTACGAAATTCGAGGGCAAAGCAATGACCGACTTCGACACGCGCGATATTCGCGACTTTGACCAGCTGAAGCGCGAGCTCAAAACAGAATATCTCGGAAAGCGCGGCATGATCCACCTGCAGTTGAAATTCAACTTGCTAAAACAAAAACCTGGCGAAAGCGCACAGGAATTTGGGCGTCGAGTCGAGAAACTAGCGAGAGAACTGTACGAGGCCATGGAGGAAAGCCAAGGGCACTCGCAAAAACAGCAAAAAGCGATTCTTGACAGCATCAAGACGCAAGCCCTACAGAATTTTCAAATCGGACTGCACGACGATATCAAGATGCTGGTCCAAGCACAACGATGTCAAAGCCTACAAGAGGCAATAACCGGCGCCACCGCCGAGGAAAAGGTTAGAGGCCCCTCCCCGCGGAACGGACAGACGACAAACAGAAATAAGTTTAGCACGGAAGACGCGCGATATCCGGGGAACGAAGCGATACAGTGCCACAAATGTGGAGAAACAGGCCATTACGGGCGAGATTGCCGTACAAGCCGACATGAATAGATTCTCGTTGCCGAAACCGGACAAGCCCGGCGGAATAAATACGCTCGAGTGCACCTATTGCAAAAGGACCGGGCATAAGCGAGAAAAGTGTTGGTCGCTGAACGAACGACCCAACACGGAACGATCAAGCCGATCGAAAACGGACGCCTCCAAAAAGGCGCCAGTAAATGGTTTAAAGGTAAAAAAAAAAAAAATTGCGAAAAACAAGCGATGAATCTTCCTCCAGTAGCGGCAGCGAAAAAGACGAGAGACTAAAGAAGAATAAGGCACGAGCCGCCGAGGAGTATCAAGTGTCGCAGATAACGGGGAAACGTAACATACATACTTTAAACCTGATAACACCGCCAATTCAAGAGGCTAAGAAAGGCAAGACGAATTTCTTATTAGACTCAGGAGCAATCCTAACGCCAATCAAAGTAGGAAATTTAAAAAGCGATACTATATGGTACAAAAAAAACGCCTAACATTGACCGGAGTGACGGGACACAAGATCCACACTCTCGGAAAGATAAAAGCAACCGTAAATCTGGGAAGCCAGAAAATACGCCATACCATGTACGTGGTAGAGGATGATTTCCCGATTGATTATGAGGGAATACTGGGGAATGATTTTCTAACAAAGCGCAAAGCCGTTATCTCACACGCCACAGAGCAGGTACACATCGAAAGAGTTACATTTAAACTCCGACCATATAAGAAGGAAAACTCACCACCCCGCAGCAGAGTAGGCATCACAAAAGAACCTACACCAAGAGTATTTGTCGGACACTGTTTGGTGGAGCCGACATATTTTGAATGCCCGATAAGCATGTCAAACGGCATGAAAAAATTAGTAGAGGCACCCACCACGCGCGTAACTCTAAAAAAGAAATCGGTAAACGACACGACTGACATACTCACGTTACACGTGACCGAAAAACGCGAATTTATTTCAGCGCGACGCAAAAAATTACGCAAACAATTACAGACCGAGCAAGTGAACGCGGCGACGGACGCATCAGATTTCGTCACCGGAGCCGTACGTTCTCAGGGACCGGTAGACCAAGTTCGACCGAACATCTACGCCAGCAGAAAATTGAGCAAGGTAAAACAACCATTCAACAAGAAGAGTAGTAACAAGGACACGTTTAAAGTAGGTGACCAGGTACTACTACACGACGAGACAGTGCGACGCGGACGTTCGAAAAAACTCGAGCCCCAATGGATCGGACCGTACGTGATCATCGAAAAGCATAGCGACGTGAACTGCACTATTAAAATAAAACGAAAGACGTTACGCGTCCACGCAAATCGTTTAAAAGCGTCTATCGAAGAATAAGACCTCATGCGACACAACAAAAGCGACAGACGGACAGCAGAAGATATAATTTTCATAGTATTATTAAGAATAGCACTTACCAATACATCACTCGCGACAAACGACACAACTGTCACAAAACGAGTGCAGCAACGGGCGTCGAAACTAGCGCACCGCGAAGAGATAGACGAACATTTGCTAGCGATAACCGCGATCACAATCAAGTTAATAAGCGACGTAGAAGACATCCTAGCATACTTTACTTACTCTAAGAATTATATTATAATCGTGCGACTACTCGTGATCGAAATATTGTAGCGGAATTAAAAGAAGCAACGGCCAACCTATCCCAAGGATCACATTTTCCTTTCAAAATACAAATTGACAATTGGAACACCATTCAAAACTATGTGAAAATAAATGCATATTATGATTCCCACGTATCCTAACTACGAAATTGTACGCAGGACACCCCTTCCGGTGTACGATAATATATGTAATATATCCCGTGGGCTCCGTGTCCATAGTTGTCATTATAATAGGAATTGTGGTAACGATCATGTGTAAATAAAAAAAAGAACAAGGAAAGACACGCAACGCGACTTCCGCAAACAACTAGGAAAATAAGCTGTAATATGATGTAACTTCCATGGAGAAAGAAAGCAGTAACAAAAACTTCATGCCTCAGTTTTCTTTTTCCACGGGAGGAGGGATGTTGTGTGGCGAAAGTCACCGCTCCCTAATTGCGACACCTAGCTGTCAGCGTTACTTCTAGATCTTGCCAAACTCACCTGAGGTGGCATTCCGGGTTTTGCAAGTGGCTTCCAGGGCACTCACCCGGAAGCAAAAGCGCTGATAGCTAAGTCAGCATCGCGGAAGCTAATGCGCAAGTGATAAAAGCCCGCCCTTCCGAGAAGCGGCGGGCAGTCTAGACCGAAAGGCGATATCGCGCACGACCGAACGTAAACTACTCTATTGTGAACGTCCGCAAGTCAGGGTAGTGAAATAAGAAGATATCTGTATCAGTCTAACAATAAGTTTATTAAAAGTTGTTTAAACAAGAATCTGGCAACGTCTTTCTCCCTCCTCCAGGCGGATCCTAAAGAACCGTGCCGACCCTGCGATCCAAGGTACGGCACAACAGTGTTGATGAATTTGTTCCAGTAGATCCGCGAATTGAATAAAAATCTGATTCTTCTTAAATGTGAAAGCGTATATTTGGCACTAAGATTGATTTTGAAAATAGCATATAAGCTTTCTTCTGCATTAATATAAGTGCATGAGTTAATAATAATGCCAGCGTCCTTCAAAAACTCCACCTTGTCAAAAATGCCCTCCCAGCGAGCAAAACACAGGTCATAAATAACAAGCGAAAAAGAGACACCACCGCCGTCGGCGCCCTGAAAAGGGCGGAATCCGACACGCCGTCAGCGCCCTGAACAGGACGGAATCCGACGCACGTTACTCTTGGCTCGCGCTCGCTAATTCCGTCGTCCTTCAATTATTTTTTGATAGATAAATTTGGGATATTAAGCAATCCTTTAAGTGTGACCGTGATACTTTTCTCTTCAGGCAATGAATACGTGTGAAAAGATAAATTTTTTGCAATGGCAAATTTTTTAAAATCGGTGAAATCTTCGAGCTTATTAAATTGTAACTTAACTTGGTTCCCGAGAAATTTCAAATGAAAATTGTCACCAATATCTTTCTTCAACGATGTGGACAAAGTTTGAAAGTCCTGAGGTTTTTGATTTAAATAGATAGGCGGTGGACGCCTTTCACGACAGTTCACAGAGGTCAAAGGAAAACGAGGCGCATCACTGCCGCGATCCCGTCGCCCATCCACGCTAGTTTCACCAGAAGGGCTAATTTTCTTGTGAGCTCGTCTGACGTTAGCAAAAGTATCGCAGGGTTTCTCATGCATATCATGCATATCCAGAGATGTAGCAAGGCATTGAAAACGATTATTAGAACTAAATTTACCTTGTACAGTAGCGACTTCCTCAATGCGAGGTACCTTGTCTAGAACGTGAGTAGCAGCGTCATCAAAGCGAGGCTGTTTGTTAGTATGACCGGAAACGGATGTTCCGGCCAAAGGGTCAGATGCAAGTCGCTTTACAGCCGTCTTGTTGGTACTTTTGCCCTCCGAGTTAGAGGCACGTCCACTGTCATCGTCGTCTTCGGTGAAAAACTCCACCTTGTCAAAAATGCCCTCCCAGCGAGCAAAACACAGTCATAAATAACAAGCGAAAAAGAGACACCACCGCCGTCGGCGCCCTGAAAAGGGCGGAATCCGACACGCCGTAAGCGCCCTGAACAGGGCGGAATCCGACGCACGTTACTCTTGGCTCGCGCTCGCTAATTCCGTCGTCAACACGTCCGCTCCGCTCAAAGCTTCAGGACTCTCCTCTTCTCTTGTCGGTGACTCGAGCCGGCTCGAGTCCCCTATTTATACCCCAAGCGCGAGTGTGGTGGGGGCTGCCCCACCGCTCGGGCATAGGGCCGCACGCTGAACATGTGCTAGGCGGCCGTCAGAGCCGTAGCGCTGGTGACGAATACGCGTATCGTCACAACTATTTTACTTTATTCTTAGGACACAAGAATTGCTCATAAGAAAACCGTCAGAAAATTCGAGATTCCAACCACCAGTGCGTTTCCAGCAGGCTTGTTCCCAGCCAGTTGAGCCATCAAAAGAGCAGGAAGCTACTGTGGAAGAAGAGATATCGCAGGAGATATGGAATTCTTCATACTTGCGATGAATCACAAATTATGGGTAAAATGTTTTTTTTTTTAATTTGTTACTCGTGAAACACAAAACGACATTATTTAAATTTTAAAAATTCTAGACAATGATGCTCAATCTCTTCTTGAGTCTGTAACAAGACCATGCAGTAGCTCCAGCTCACAACTTCACAATTTCAACTTCAAGAGCATAACTTCAAGAGCATTAATTTCAAAGATAAAGCCAACGAGAACAATTGTGCCTCCAATGGACGATTTCGCAAATCGAAAAAATATGAAAAATGCCCTCTTAGACGAACACCTTGCAGAGGCAGGTACTAAAATATCTGATGCGATGAATACCGTATCAACACTGATTGCCAGTACAACAAATAAAGATAAAGAAAAGGATGGGTATATGCTCGCAATAGAAGAAAGATTGAAACATGTCCTCGTAAAAAGTAGAACCCAATGCATTATTGAGGTTCTTCAGGTTATTGGAAAACATGAAATTAGAGAGTAAGATTACTAAGAATTTAGAGAGTAAGTTTTTTTTTTACCAAAAGTACAAAACTAAAGAATTAAATTGTTGATGCTTGTGTCCACGATGCTAAAATTTGGTCCAAATTCTTGGACCGAGAAATTTGTAGCCAATCAATTTGCAGCTTTTACGGAAAAGCGGCAATTTTATTGGCTACACGTTTCTCGGAACGAGAACTTATGTTAGAACTCAAGCTCTAGTCGTGAACTAAGGTTTTAAGAATTTAAGAATAAGTATTTGTACCAAAGAGTTATTAATAATTTAACTAAGTTTTTTTTACCAAAAGTACAAAACTAAAGTAAGATTGTTGAGCTTTGTGTCCACAATGCTAAAACTTGATCCAAGTTCTCGGACCGAGAAATTTGTAGCCAATCAGTTTGCAGCTTTACAGAGAAGCGGCAATTTTATTGGCTACACGTAGTACGAGTAACACTGAAATAGAAACTTTATTAAAGTTGCATTTTTACATTATTAATGCACACTGAAACAAAATAACAAAGCAAATTTCAAATTCTTATTGCATGATGTGATTATATAAAAACAATTTTTTTTTTAATTTAAATAAGAAACGTAACCTCGGCCAAAAAAATTTTAAGAATTTTACGAAAATATTTATATAAGTTAAGTAAAGTTTTACTCATCTTGAGTGCCTTATGAATCGTTTGATGTATAATGCCATTTAACACTGTTGACTAAACAAGTTTTTATTTCGACCGAGCCCAATGATTCTCTTTTACATTTCGACTCATTTACGTTAGTCAATTGAAATCTAGAATAAAAAAATGTTCGTAACAGACTTCGAAAGCCTGACGTGTCCCGGGGATAATCAACGCGGGTTGCTTGTGTGTCTGAAATTCTGAGCGGTATGATGTATTTATTTATCATCGTTTTGTCGGACGGCAAAATTATAACTTGATATTCATTAGATTTAAATAGCACAACGCGTTGTGCTTCCGATCGAGCTTCTAGATAACGTGTGATTACGCAATCGCGCCGTCTTTACGGCATGACATAGACCGGTCGTGTGATCTCCCAGTAAAGTTACACGCACGCACGCAAATGGGCGCGAGCACGTAGTACGGTGGGCGCAGGCGAAAAACTACACACCGTGTGATATTCAAATGAACGCCACTTACGACCGACAATCGCGCTGCCATAAACAACGTTTCGCGGTTTCACAGGCGTGCCTCCTTATTCCGGTCGAAATTCTCCGTGTGATTTTTACGGTTTTTACACGAAACACACTGAAATTATCGGCAGAGTCATCTCGATAGGCCCTACAGTTAATTAGCGACGATATTACTTAGGGCCAATTTCACCAACCACAGTTAGCTTAACCGACGGTTAAAGTTAGCAGGATTGACCAATAGAAAGCAGAGTGGATTCATTTCTATTGGTCAATTCTGCTAACTTTAACCATTGGTTAAGCTAACTGTGGTTGGTGAAATTGGCCCTTATTGTTAGATTTGAGAAGATTGTAAAAACGTGTTTCTATTAACACGTCATTAACACCTTGGGGTTACACGACATTTTCTTCAAAAAAAAAGAGGGGATAATGTTGGTACTAAAGAAAATCCCTAGGCGATACAATTAAGTTGTAGAGTCCTAGATAATAGAGAAGCGACATTGAAATCGATAGGTGCGATATATCGATAAAGCCGCCATTTTGTTTCTCCATATGGAATAGGAAAGTGCGTATAAGAAACTGTCCATTTTAGAAACGGTGTGCTTGTCGTAAATATATTACAGCGTAATGAAACCTATATCCCATATCTCTTCTAAAGTATTCTGAACATTATTTACACAACACAATAAACCTATGTATGATTTTAATAATCGTAAATATATGTATAATTATATTGTGCTATTTTAGAAATTCTTTTGTGTATCCATAATTTTACAAAATATAAGATTTATTTTTATAGGAATGAAAATGGCTATGGGGAAAGTTGCAACTAAATGAACATATATAGAAAAATTACATCTCTTATTCTCAGTCTATTTGATTATTAATTACTGAAAATTTTGTAAGCGTAGCAAATTTAATAATAACGAAAACGAATTATTTATACAAATTAATCGGACTGAAATTGTAAAAACATGTATTTATATCTTTTTATCTTTTGAAAAGTTGTATCATATATCAAAAAGAGCGTTATTTTTAATTTTAGTTACGCAATTTTATCTTCTATGTATATAGATATGAAAGTTATTTACTTTGAAACATGTCGACAATATACAAGGAAAGTTGTTAGAGAGTCAGAATGCTTGTAAAACATTATATTAATACACAACACACCTGATTGCATATGAATATAGCTTCTTGTTGCCTTAATCAATGTAACATGTACAATCAAAAGAAAAACGAAAGATATATTAATTCATAAGATTATACTTGCAGATACATATAATAAAGTAAATGAAAACGTACTGTGTATTTTATTGTAAATTATTAATAGTTCTTTGAGGAATAGTGTAAAAAAATTTATATATAACTTTACTACGTTTTTTATAGATACATATATCTACGAAACAATAATATTCGATTTATTTGACATCTATAAGAGAAAATTCATTTTAAATTAAATAAAATATGATTTATTTTATATTTGTACTTGGTTCAACTCTCAATTACAATTCGAATAATTGTGCTCTTCAGATTTCAAAATTTTCCTCGGCAGCTGGCAATATTACGATCGTTGCAACCAAAGGTTTTGGATTTGCTTTCTTGCAAAATAATATTTTAACTTTCCCTGATATTTGACCCTTTAAGTTTGCGCTAACAGGTAATGGCATTGAATATGTATGTTCATTAAATAGCTTCGATGGGAGACTATCGTTAAAAACTGAAGGAATTGCTCCGATTTTCAGTTTCCTCTTACCATCTTCTCTAACACGCTCCCAAGAAAACCTGTCAAAATGCTCCTGAAAAAATATGTATGCTATCAGTAAATGACTTCGCTATGTATGTATATGTATATATTTGCTACACTGCAGCTTACAGAGCACACAAACAATGGATCCTTAGGCTCCCAAGTAGATCCATTAATATTCCTGAGACTGTTAATCCATCTAGCTTTCTGTCCTTCATTTCTAGGAAAACGATGAAACATAGAGTTTACTCCACAGTACCGGATTGAGCTCCGGTTGCAGAGCGGTGAACACCGTCGTACGATGAATTCCAAAAGACAGGGTGCCGATCACCGCGCACACGATTAGATCGTTCTTCAGTCTGGCGTTCACTGTCGAGCGTAACTTCTCCGGCAAAGGATCCACCAGCTCAGTATCTGACATTTGCTCGCCCACCTTGATCTTTACGTCTTTCTTCCTGCCGGACGTCTTGCTCTTGGTCTCCTTGTAACTCGCGGCCACGTTATCAGGCTGCAACGACGTGTTTTCTATGATTTTGGCTTCTTTCTCTTCCGTGTACCTGTCTCCTGTCTCTGGTGGCCACAAATTTGTCTTGAGGATGTCCTATATCACGGTAGGATCCGAAGAATCACGGCCTTTCACAGAACCGTAAACAGTAATGTCTCGCGTTGTCTCACGTGCAGCAGGCCTCTAACGTGCATTAACCTCACTTATTTAACCATAAGGGAGAAACAAAATGGCGCTGGATCACGTGATTTAGTTAGCCAATCAGACCATTCCCTTCAATGTCGCTTCTCTATTATCTAGGACTCTATTAAGTTGTAAAGCGAGATCCACACCTGCCTACCGGCGGAGGTGGGTGCGGGAGAGGGGGCCGAAGGCCCCCCTTGCATCAGTAGGTAACTATGGGCGTTCTAACTAGGGAGCAATGAGGAGGGGGTGAGGGGCGGGTGGGACCGCGGGGGGGACCGCGGGGAAGGGGGAGGGGAAAACCGCGTTCTTCGAGCGTCGTGGAGGAAGGGGGAGGGGGGAATGCGTTTTTCGGGCGTCGCGGGGGAGGGGGGGGAGGGAACCGCGTTTTTCGGGCGTCGCGGGGAGGGGGAGAGGGGAACCGCGTTTTCCGGCGTCGCGGGGCGAGAGGGGAATCGCGTTTTCCGGCGCCACGAGGTGAGGGGACCCACGTTTTTACCGCGCCGCGGAGTCCGCGTGACGTCACACGACACGCTCGCGTTATCTCTCCCTCGTAGATGTTTCCCCCGTCCCCCGGTTGCGCGCGTCTTCTCGTTCGCGCGGTCTCTTTCGCTCCCGTTCGCGTTCTCGCTCACGATCGCGTTTAAATAAATTTATATTATACATAGAAAATTTGCTTACCACCGCAGGATTTGAACCAGAAATCCCTAACTCTTGAATCAGTCACCTTCAGAATTCAGGCCATTGTCTCTTAATTTACACAATAATATGTATACACTAAAATACTGCAGGCTATTTACACAGGCTATTTACACAGTTAAAATTTACACAAAAACATACATAGGACACAGATTACACGGTGAAATCTGATATAATGGGTCTCCACAAGATGAACAAAAGAGACCATCTATGAGGATATACGGACATGTGTCATGTCTGCGAACAGCGTATAACATCGAGAACAAACCGTGTATTCTGACAATGCATGACGCACAAAACTTCATATGTCCTGGAGTAAAATAAGAGTATATGCAACACATCTTTGTCAGAGGGTGTAACATATTCACTTCTGCTTGATTCAACACTCTGAAAATTTCGTCCGGAATATCCTCATCAGCCATTTCACTATCATAACACAAATCGTCCGACAATAATGCTTCTTCAACTTCCATTTCTTCTTCGTCATTCACTTCCATTTCTTCAACGTTTGCTTCAACTTCCATTTCATGTCTTTCAAACTGCAATTCTTCAAAATCCATTTTACAGAACGTTGTATGCCTCAAAAGGCGCAATACACGGTGCTACTGTTAAAATCACACAGTGCAGACAGTACAAACAGTCGCGACACTTGAAATTTTTCGACAAGACAAACACGTCCGAACACTATCATACATGCCAACCGACTCTTACTTCCAGTCCTCGACTACTGAGCGTACCTTCAAATTCATCCTTCTACATCTCACTATTGTCACATCGTTTGCTTATCATATCTAATTTTATCATAATCTCAGCATCCATACAATTGCGCCTTCCGAAAAATCTACAATGTGCAGTTTTGCACGTGTGCGATGAAGTCATCGCGAGACACGTATGTTCTCGAAAACGATATCGCGCCATTGACTTTCGGTGATTTGATCTGTAAAACTGTTATTGAACCGCGATCAAACAGCTATCAAACAGGTATTGAACCGCGATCAAACAGCTATCAAACAGGTATTGAACCGCTATGAAACAGCTATCAAACAGCTACTGAACCGCTATGAAACAGCTAAAAACAGCTAAAAACAGCCATCAAACAACTAAAAACAACTAAAAAACAGCTAAAAACAGCTCTTGAACAGCTAAAAACAGCTATCAAACAGCTCTTGAACAGCTATCAAACAACTAAAACAGCTATCTGTATAACAGCGATCTGTATAACTGCTATTGAACCGCTATCAAACTTCTTTTAAACAACTAAAAACAGCTTTTAAACAGCTATCAAACAACTAAAACAGTTATCTGTATAACAGCGATCTGTAGAACTGCTATTGAACCGCTATCAAACTTCTTTTAAACAACTAAAAACAGCTTTTAAACAGCTATCAAACAACTAAAACAGTTATCTGTATAACAGCGATCTGTATAACTGCGATCTGTATAACTGCTATTGAACCGCTATCAAACTTCTTTTAAACAACTAAAAACAGCTCTTGAACAGCTAAAACATCTATATTATACTACAAAGTATGTGGGAAAAAGAAATAAAACGTTTATATATACATATATAGTTTATTTCAAAAATCATAATTTTTTCTGGTGTCGCGACCACCAGTTAAATATTTTTAATACATTTTGTGAGGGACGATCACGTTCGCGTTTTCAGGCGCGCCGCGGGGTCCACGTGAAGTCACACGCTCCCGCTTGCGTTATCTCTCCTTCGCGCGCGGTCTCTCGCTCCCGGCCCCCCCCCGTTCGCGCGCGTCTTATCGTTCGCGCGGTCTCTTTCCCCCGTTCGCGCGTTCTCGCTCACGATCGCGTATCTTTTCTTCGCCAACGATATTTAATCGTTCAGATCTTTGCGATATTTAATTTTAATATTACATTTAAGTAAACGATTAACGAAGACAGCTTAACGACAAGGAACGGTAAATGAAAAGGAAATTTTTTTTAACCATATTATATACTTATTTATTTCTCATGTAACGCAATATACACAATAATATCTAAAGCGTAGGCTAATAATTCGCAATCAATAATCGAATTTTTATCATAAACTTCACGCAAGATTTTAACGGCATTACATTTATCGATGATCCAATTTTGGCGTAAAATTGTTACAAACTGTTTGAATTTTTCACTTACGCCATGAACATTTTGACATAGTCGAAAATACACATTTTCAACGCAATGTTCTAGTTCAAACAGGAAGAGTACGGTTGACGGTTTCATGTACAAGCTGTTGTCGTACGATGTCAATTTTACAATATCTGCGTCGCGTATTTTAATAAGTATATTAATTTGTAATAAAAATGATAGGTTGGTAGCTCTGCTTCTATAGTCCTAAAAACCGTATTCGCGCGGACTTCTTTCATTATCTTTTGTCCATCGGCACACACCTTTGTAAAACCTCGATAGCCGATTAACGTATTAAGGTGGTCCTTTCGCGGACCCAGCTAGTCAAGTAACAGTCCGTCATGAGGTAATTGAAAACAAACATATTGACAAACATTACACAACATCCCAATAATTATAATAATATAATATGATTTTACACGCACGATTTAATCGTATTTAATTATTTACTAATTAAAAAAATATCACAATAGTAGTGCGGTTGGACTCGATTTAGGTTAGGTTGTGACTGAACGATACATAATCGGGCCACGGGGTACGCAATTTTGTCCTATTAGTCATCGGTCGCCACTCGGTTTAACCTTTATGTACCGAGAAGGTAGGTATTCGTAATGAAAATCAGCCAAAATGTGAACAATTTGTTTAAACAATTTTATTTTTTCAATCCCGCCACAACTGCTCAGTAAGCATCGCCTGAGCTCTGGATACCGCTAGGTATAACCTCGATCGGCCAGTCAGGGATGCCTGTCATCCGGACAGCGGCTTGATCAGGTAATATCTCCTTAACCCTTTCACTTTTCAGATTCCCGCCACGGTTGCCTCCTCTGGGATGCTCTGGCAGTCACCTCCACTATCGATCATTCATCTACCTCATCCGTGGAACCAGGATAGCCGGACAACCGCTTGATCGGCTAAGTCCCGACATTAATATAAGTAAAACGCTACTAATTCTCTTTTATTTTCAGGTTTCGTCGACGGATGCTTCATCACCATCGCCGATGTCGTGGATCACCGCTGCTCACCGATGTCCAGGATCAACGCGTCTGGGAGATAGTCGGACAACCAGGTAAGTATGAGAACTGTCCGCGTAACTACAACTAATATCGCTTTTTTTTAGGTTTCCGCCACGGTTTCCTCATCAATGGCCTCCCCTGAAGAAAAATCTGTGATGACCTTGAAGATCGGACCACGCTATCACCAAGATGGCCGGACAGCCGCTTGTTCAGGTAAGTTATGGGTAAGTAATTGATATTTTCGTCTGGATTTTTTGCAAATAATTATTGCTTTTATTGTTAACTCTTGTTGCACAATGTTGGTGGTTCACAATTAACGATTGCCACACAAGATGGCGGTCGCACGTCTCGCAAAGTGCGATTTCGCGATTCAGGTACGCGAAAACCCGTACGCCTTTCGTATCGGCGCGGCGGCGTCACGTAACGCTGTTGGCGGGCGTTCCCGTTTGTTTCGGACACTGCGGTAGGCTTGATTAATCGTATTCCGTTTCGCGTTCGCGAATATTCTCAACGATACGCCGGTATAATACGCGCGAGATTGCTACCGTACGAGCGCCCACGAGAGTACGAGAGACTGCCTCGAGAAACGTTGCTCTCTCGGGCTCCCTACCACCGAGGTTTTTCCCCTTCCATGGAGTCTCGGCCGCTTTCTCCTTTCTGGAAATTTCCATACTACGCCGTTACAATAGGTGTTTACGCGTTTCGGCACACCAGGTGTGCGCCAGATGTTCGCGATGGAAATTTCCAACGCTAGTACACTATTTGCGTCGCGCTCTTTTAACTTCCGGGTAGCAACAATTCAACTTTTACAATTTTGAACTTTGGACGGCGCCGACCTGTGCGCAAGGTCTCTCGGACGTCCCCAATCTCGATTCCGCGTCGACTTCCTGGAGAAGACGTCCAGGTCGCGTTTTAAACGTCCGCCAATGGCGGCGACCTATCTGCCTACTCTGTTGACCCTTAGCAACCGTATTTCGGCCCTACTTCCTGTAGCCGACGTCTAGAAAGACCAGTTGTCCGGACTGTCCGGGCAACCCCCTGTTAGGATGGTCGGATTTTGATCGCGATTCGTCTCTCGGGTGTACCAAGTGTCCTCGAGGACGCAGTTCGAATCTCTAATATCTGTCCGGCAAACCGGGTGTTTGCGCGGTCAGATCGCGCTCGTGATTGGCTCATGTACCCTATCGACCTTTCCTGAGTGCGCATATTCAATTTCAGTCCTGTCCGACGCTCGGTTCAAGATATCGTATCTGTCCGACAAACCGGGTGTTTGCGCGGTCAGATCGCGTTCGCGTTCGGTCCCTGGGGTTTGTTTGCACCCCCTAAGCGTGCAGATTCCGTGTCGTGACGCCACGACGCTCTGTTCGCGATATTGCCCCTTGTCCGGCAAACCGGGTGTTTGCGCGGGCGGATCGCGTTCGCGATAGTTTCCGGAGGTTGGTGAAGCCTTCCTCTGGTGGCAGTTTCTGCCTTTTGGCGCTGCGTCGACGCGCTCGCCTTTTCGTGACGTGTCCGGCAAACCTGGGGTTCGCGCGATCGGATCGTGCTCGCGATTGTTTCTAGAGGTTGGTGAAGCCTTTTTCTGCCAGCAGTTTCAGCCGTTTGGCGCTACGTCGCTCCATTAGTGTACTTTGCCGGTTGTCCGGCAAACCCCATGTTTGCGCGGTCGGATCGCGTTGGTTTTCGCAGGATCCCTTTTTGAAGATACTAGGAGTCGGCATCTCGACTCTCGTTCGCCTGACGCGCGCGTTACCTGTTTTACGTGTTCGCGCGTTGAAGATTGTGTGTGGCTCGACCAAACATTGTCCTGGTGCTATTGCGGATCCACGCACCTGTCAAAATTAAATGAAACCCATGGTCGGGCCAGGCATCTCGTGCCGAAAGAACTAAAAGAAATATGTGGATCGCGAAAACTGATAATTCCTATGTCCTAAATGAGCCGCTGCCCAGCGACCGCTGTCGCATATCTTATAATCTATAACGCCGGACGGGTGGGCTCAATGACTTTATTATTAAAAAAGAGGAAATATATACAGGTTTCCCTGACTCCGTCCTCGGAACGTTTGTGTAACTTAAAATCTAATTGGGGATCTCCCCCTCGTCAGCCGACTCGCCTTCCCCGCTGGATGGGCTGACAAAGTCCTCCTCCTCCGGCTGCTCCCACGGCTGCGTCGGCAAGGCGGTAATGGTGACCGTGTCGGTGACAGTGACACGGGTCATCTCGATCCGATACGCGCTGTCGAATGCTTCGGCAGCGCGCCTGATTGTTTCGAGTTCGGCGGGAGAGCCCCATAGGCGCGCGTCTCCCACCAATTGCACAGAGTGCTGGACCATTTGGCGACTTACCACCGGCGATGGCGTGCTTCGCCGGCTCCCCTCAGCTACTCGCCGCGGCTGCGGCGTCGCCCGTCGCTTTGCTTGCCTTATCTGCTCGGGCGTCAGACGGGTAATCACTACCCTCGGTTGGCTCAGGAGCTGGCCGCGCACCGTCTTAGTGCACGGCTTCAAGGTCAGGCATGACAGTACGAGTAAAGCAATATGCGATTGCACCACTACTTATTTAACCTCATATATCAGAGCAAAACATTCGGCAAGCCCTTATTTTCAAGGTCCCGGGAAAAAATGGAAGAGATCTGAACAGATTTGAGCAGATCTCAT
>NW_020221660.1:0-637 GCF_003070985.1 Temnothorax curvispinosus
CGCCTATGGAATGGATTCGTCACATTCGGCTCAGCGAGTGCCGGAGTGCTGGCCATTATTCTCCTATTCCGCCTGGTCAAACTAGTGATCGACTCCATCATCAGAGGATATGCGCTTCACTCTGTCTACGGATGGAGCGTACACCTGCTGGGAGCAGTATGGAGCTCAGTCACGCACCTGCTCCTGCACCTCAGCAACAGGAAAGACACCCCCACCAAGGGAACCGATCCTGAGGCACCGAAGCTCGAGACGACCACCTTCATCCCCGACAGAGAGCCCAGTACCGGCAGCGGTATCAGAGAGATGGACTACGGCGAGCTCAGGAAGTATTTACGCGACAATAACTAGTAAGAAAATAAAATGTAAGATTACCGTACCCTAGTAGTTAAGCATACCTTATGTAGGATAAAATGTAGGAGTATCGTCCTACATTTTCAAATAGGGGGGGAGGTGTTACGTCCACCCTCTCATACGCCCGGAAAATTTGAAACCTTTTTTAGATTGTAGGAAGACTTCAGTCAGACCTTACTCATAAGAACAACGACTTACCGATAGTAGGATTACCACCGAATAAGTTACCATACTTACTAGCATGACTTACCGACAGTAGGATTACCACCGAATAAGTTACCATACT
>NW_020221660.1:737-1457 GCF_003070985.1 Temnothorax curvispinosus
GTTACCTCACTCACTAGCATGACTTACCGACAGTAGAGTTACCACTAAATAAGTTACCACACTAGCGATAAGTCACGACCTACGCGATAGGCTTAACCTACCCACTAGCATATAAATATAGAAGATAAGTCACGATACGCAATAGGCTTGGCCTATTCCAATAATGTATATACAACGAATAAGTCGCAATGCCCAAAAGGGTTTAGCCATAGGAATTTCCTCGCAAGTAACGCAAACCTAAAACCTCCCAGACCCTTCCTGAAAACCCAGGCCATGACCATATAAGGAGAGAAATCGAAAGCGGAGCCGATGACGCAACTCAACCCTTCCACTCAGGCAACAAAAGGAAGAAAACTCAGGCCATGCCCATATAAGGAGAGAAATCGAAAGTGAAGCCGATGACGCAACTCAACCCTTCCACTCAGTCAACCCTTCCACTCGACCACCCCCGCCATCGGAAAAACAGGAATATAAGGACGACCATCCCAAGGGACGCTCTCAGTTCTCCGGAGTCCTACCTCGATCACGGACTCTCCAGTTAAGTAACCACTGAATCCTTCTCGAGTCTCTCTGAATCCAGAACCTTCCTATTTCCACATCGAGAATCTTCCTATCTCCACGTGCGTTACCAAACCCAGAGCCTTCAGCTCTCTCACTACATAAAGAATTGCGTGTCATATAGAAATACGCCATACGTTCGTTTCACTCGACAATTATATA
>NW_020221660.1:1557-3914 GCF_003070985.1 Temnothorax curvispinosus
TCTTGATTGTAATCTTGTTACTTTTGTAATCACATGTTAGCTCATAGATGTCCTATGTAAAATTATCGTAATATACAATCATTTTTATACAATATCTTACTCTACAAATTCTTACACCTCTTCGCACATCCTCCACTGATCCCACTTATACTACATCTACACACGAGCCCAGTGCCGTACGAGCGGCACGTCTCCGCCTGTGGGTATTTTAGTAATTATAAGAAGGCATCCGAATCACCGGTCCTCCCCTTGTGCCACATCGGCGTACGAGGCAGTGCCGTACGAGCGGCACGCTACCGTCCGTGGGTGTCTGGAGAGGGGCAGTGCTGTACGAGCAGCACGCTTTCTCGCCACGAGCAAGGAGAGTCAACCGAAGCGAATTTGTCTTTTGACCTCACTCAATTGTTAACAAATGCCCAAGACGCGACGAAGCGGACTCAAGGTACGCACCCGCAGGCTCAACCGCCTTTTGTTCGGGACCCCTCCGAATCCATTGTTAGGAGTCCTTTCCGATTACACGCCCGATCCTGAATACGAAAAGTACTTCGTCGCGAGTTCCGCGCGCAAGGCGGATGCGAGACCAAAACTCGAAAACGTAACTTCAGTGCGCAAAATTAACATTAAAAGTATACAATACATCTACGTTCCACTGGACAAGGCCGAGTCTCGAGCAGATTACCAAGCATTCCGGAAGGCCCAGAACTATCGGCTAACCCCGATCACCTTCACACCGGGGAGAGATTCCGACAACCCACCACCAGTTCCATCTTGGGAATTCATCGCTTCAATCAAAAAGGACGACCCCCGCCGGATCCGCCTGATCCAGCGCCGCGCCGAGATTCTACACCTGTGGTTCGACGCTTCACCACCAGAACACTGGGGCACCGCGGATCACCCATTGGAACTCGACTAAAGGTAAGTGACGACGCCCCTAGGCGCTAAGCAAACGGCATGAGCGAGCCGCGCACGCGACGCCCCGCGCGCCGACTCACCCCATTGGCCTCTAGAATTGCGCGGCGGAATTGGTTATCGCGCGCCGTGTGCGTCTTTACCATCTGCCATCAAAATCGTAATAGCAAACACTACCTCTGTGAAGAGTGTTTCCGAGACCTAACGGGCCCACAACGCCGCCAGTACGACTGCTTAGTCCGCCATTATATGCATATCGGTTACCGATACAAGGTCGAAGAGTGCGATTCGTGCGACGTCGTAATCGGAGAAATCCAGAGCCCCTCCGCGTGTACCACGTGCTGTGAAATATTCTCTAACGTAAAACGTTCGGTGGAACACGAGGGAGGAGACCAATATTTGGAACGCGAATCCACGATAATTGCCATTTCGCAAACTAGAGTTTAGCACCCCATTGTTCATGTGTCCCGGACATCCCGTAAATCGGCAGCCTCCGGAGGTAGTTTCACCCCCTAGCCCTATCAGAGCATGGTTAATGACGGGAATCTGTGTCTGGTCATTGTTTTTCCAAAATAAAACTACGGGGGTCATTATTTGTGAGGATTGCCAGCTCGGCCAATACCAGCCCTTCCGGCAAGATTTCGAAGGCGTTCTCAGGCATTTCGTGCAATACGGGCCGCGAATAGAGTTCCCCACGTGTAGCGAGTGCAGTAAGGTTCTAGCCGACTGTCGGCCCGCTTTCGAATGTTACGCATGCACTAGAGTAGAAGAGCCGTTTGAACGATTTCTGACGAATCCTCTGAATCAACGGTACGGTGAAGAATTACCGAATCTAAATCTCCCAGTGAGGGTGCGGATCGGGCAAACGATTTGGTGACGAGCGTCTGGATAGCGAATTACCTCGGTCGCAGGTATCCCCGGATAGAGCCCCTTGGCTTGATAACCCGAAAAGCGACTAGTCTCGTATAAACGATCCGAGTACCGCCCCCTTCGCGGCCGCGATCTATCGGGACGTAACAGTAGTCCCGGAAACCCCAAAACGAATGATGGGCGATCGCCCGACGGCCTATTCTGCGTCTGAAACGCCAGGTCATCCCGATACGAACCGATTGCTTCACCTCCTCGCTCTTGGTTCTCATCAGTGTAGTGTGCGGCTGCAATCTCCCCGTCAGCTCTGGGCGTTGCGTCTCGTCTCGCTCGGGGCTTTGCTCTCTCTTGTTGCCGCGCATGTCCACGCTGATAACATGCATTCGCAGGTTCCCTATATGTGGCTCGTCGTCCGTCCACCTTCTGCCCCAGTCTGCGTCGGAGGACACCTCGATTACGGTTTCCCGTTCCTCTCGCTCCTCGTCGGTGGTCGTCGCCAAGTATCGGTCCAGGATTTGACGCCATTTTTCCTCCCCGCTTATTTCTTCCACGGGTGGCTCCTCTCGCCGTTCCTCCTCATC
>NW_020221661.1:0-1408 GCF_003070985.1 Temnothorax curvispinosus
TTTTTTTTTTTTTCCATATCAAATAGCCAGCATCGACCGCATCAGTTGCAACATCGGCTTTTGCCAGTGTGAACGAGAACGAACCCTCGACATCTGCGGGTAAAAAAACTGTAAAAGAACGCACTCCCAAGCTCCCCAAGCTTGACGACCAATTTCAAGTTTAATGTCTCCTCTGAAAAATAGCCCAGTTTCTCCGCACGAGCCCCACTCGTGCGGGAGGTGCAGTTTGGAATATAAAAATTCCTGTGATCAGGTGGACTCGAACCCGAATAAAAAAACAGACCTAGATTATCTCTCTCTGTTAATCTATTAACAGCTTGTTATATTTCCCCGGTGGAAATGGGTGCCATAAAAAAAAATAAGAAAGATATAGCAGAACGAAGGGACGACCAATTTCAAGTTTAATGTCTCCTCCGAAAAATAGCCCAGTTTCTCCGCCCGAGCCCCACTCGTGCGGGAGGTGCAGTTTGGAATATAAAAATTCCTATTTTTAATTATACCACCTCTTATTATTTCAACTTTTTTGGTGTCGCGTCGAGAAGATCACGTAGCTCCTCATTATAAATTTCCAAAAAACTTGCTTTAATTATGCAGTATTATTGACCCAAAACTCCCAAGCTCCCCAAGCTTGACGACCAATTTCAAGTTTATTGTCTCCTCCGAAAAATAGCCCAATTTCTCCGCACGAGCCCCACTCGTGCGGGAGGTGCAGTTTGGAATATAAAAATTCCTGTGATCAGGTGGACTGGAACCCAAATAAAAAAACCCGAATAAAAAACCCGAATAAAAAAACAGACCTAGATTATTTCTGTTAATCTATTACCGACAGCAAGGTCGGTATGCCTTGGAAAGGATGCCGGTGCCGCAACTGTAATTGCTACACTAATAAGAAATGCAAATGTGTAAGGAAAAAAAAACCATGCACAAAACTTTGTCTCTGCCTCAGGCAGTGCAGTGATGTAAGTATAGATATTTAATTAACGTGTTATAATTGTATATAATAAGTATATAATAGTATGATACATGGTTATTACTTGATATATTCATTTTTTTTTTTTTTTTCCATATCAAATAGCCAGCATCGACCGCATCAGTTGCAACATCGGCTTTTGCCAGTGTGAACGAGAACGAACCCTCGACATCTGCGGGTAAAAAAACTGTAAAAGAACGCACTCCCAAGCTCCCCAAGCTTGACGACCAATTTCAAGTTTAATGTCTCCTCTGAAAAATAGCCCAGTTTCTCCGCACGAGCCCCACTCGTGCGGGAGGTGCAGTTTGGAATATAAAAATTCCTGTGATCAGGTGGACTCGAACCCGAATAAAAAAACAGACCTAGATTATCTCTCTCTGTTAATCTATTAACAGCTTGTTATATTTCCCCGGTGGAAATGGGTGCCATAAAAAAAAA
>NW_020221662.1:0-3643 GCF_003070985.1 Temnothorax curvispinosus
AATAAATATACATATACATACTTGTATTTTTGGAAAATTTGCTAACATGAAGACAACACAATTCGTCGCTAAACTGATTGTGTCACTGGCCTATGTACATAAATATTTATTTTAATATTTATTTATTTATATATATTATAAAATATCGTACGTACCGTTAGTAGCATCGTTGTTACATTATCGTAAATTTCCTCTCGCGTGAAATTTTCTTTACGAGATGCTTCCATCAGGATGTCGTAGAACGTTCTATCTATATATATATATTATACATATAACGAAAAGTATATATAAATTAAAATGTCAATTACATATTTAATCTTGTGCTGATAAACTTTAAACTTATTAAACTGTATGCTCTTTATATAAAAATTGAAAGTAAATTTACAAAGAAACAATTTCCTAAAAGTGTGTGCACATAATAAAACGTAGTATTTCAATATTGTTTCAACTACAGTTTTGAACAATTTATTTTACTGTCATTTTGCAAAATGCCATTGCATTTTCATAAAAATTTAATTTTGTATATTGATATACTTACGAGTTTGATTATTTTCCTTGGTTGTATTCAAATTATTTAATTTATGTTTGCGCTGCCGTATCATCTGTTTAATAATAGATTACGTAATAAACAAAATAATTCAAGATGTTAACAAATATATGTATCACGTACCTCATCAGTAAAAGAATGTACCAAATTCACATCTTTCATCACTTTGCGCCCTAAAGCAGTGCGATAAAATATAATATCCAAAAATAATAATATATTTCTTACTCTGCATAACAGAATATCTTTTAACCTGAAACATCATTATTTTGAAATTGAAATTTTTAATATAAGATAGAAAGAAAAGTGTATTTAATTAATTGTTATCGAGTTTTATGTAGAGTAGGTAGTCCAACAATGAACCATGTCAGAGGCTTATATCTCTCTCAATTATTGAGTTGAAAATCTGTGTTTTTGCATACAGTTCATGAATTTAGTTGGCTATAATACATACTGTATAAAATGACTCATAAATTATTTTTAAAATTTAGCCACAATTTCGATTTTTTTGAAACAATGTCAAATGGTTTATAATGTACAGGGGTATGTACACAATAAACCTAGCCATTTTTTACCGTAAACCACATGTTTTACACTGTGAATTGTTAGGGTTATTCTAGTTTTACTATGTTTTAAAATGTTTATTTAGGGAAGAAATAATTATAAGACATGATAAGTATAAGGTTAGGATAGTATGACTTTAAATTAAAGCTATAGTTGGAAATTCTGTGCCTATTGTCTGTTGCCAATCAATCATAGCATTCGAATTTCTTAGGTTGTAATTAACGATTTTTTGGTTATTTCCTGTTCTTATTGCCTGTTGCCTATGGCATTGTGCAAGGGGCTTAATTCTCGCGTAAGCGCGCGCGCTACTCTCTGTTTTTGATTAGTCGAGTCGATTTCACCCGTTTGTTACAAATAAAATAAACGTCTTTTTATCAGTATAATAGCTACTGTCGAATTAATTTACGCTGGTTATTCGCCGCCCTTATACCGTAGAAAAGAGATGCTAATAATATTTTTTATAAATATTCTTATATATTCTAGGGAACGCTGTCAACACGTATGGTAGCTCTTATGGAGAAAATATCATCAACCACAGAATTAATGCACTCTGTCCGTCACATCCTTCACTCGTATAACTACTATTTTTATTTTGTTTATTACAATAATTATGTGCAATTTTTGATAATGATCTTTTGTAAGTTAAGAAATGGAAAAACACGTTCTATCAAGCGAAATAATCATAATTTTTATATACAGATTAAAAACAAAACCGAATAAATGACAAAATAAAATCAATATTTTATATAAATAAAGTTAATAATTTATCACAAATTAAATTCAGCGAATTGAAATGAAACAAACTTAACCATTTAATTGTGTAGATTAAATTGACAAGAAAACTCCTGAAACTATAATATATAATCTATCTATATAAAATAGAATGTCTGTATATGTATGTCTGTTTTTTATACACTCTTAAATTATTCGACCGAATTTTTACCAAACGTATATAAAATAGAGGTAGAATTTTCCGGGGAATCCTATAGAGTGTATAGTTTTTCGTTACCAATCTTTTTGGAAACTGGTATCCGAAATTTTTCCAATTTTATGAGAAATAATTGACCGAATCTTAAAGAATTGTATATAAAACAGAGGTAGAATTTCCCGGAAAGTGCCATAAAGTGTATAATTTTTCGTTACCGATTTTTTGGAAACCAGTATCAAAAATTTTTCGAATTTTTCAGGAAATAATTGATCGAATCTTAAAGAATTGTATGTAAAACAGTGGTAGAATTTTCCGGGGAGTGCTATAAACTGTATAGTTTTTTGTTACCAATTTTTTTGGGAACCGATATCCAAAATTTTTCCAATTTTTCGGGAAATAATTGACCAAATCTTAAAGAATTGTATATAAAACAGGGGTAAAATTTCCCGGGAAGTGCCATAAAATGTATAATTTTTCGTTACCGATTTTTTTGGAAATTGATTACGCTAATTTTTTAGGAAATAATTGATTAAATCTCAAAGAATTTTATACGATGGAATTGAACTTCAGTCAATAAAAAAGTGTTATTTTTCAATTTATAGCATTTTTGCGGATTGGTGTATATGTATGTTTGCTTAACTACTTATTCGTCAGTGGACTAAATTTTAAAGTGGTATGTATGAAATAGGGGTAGAATTTTCTGGGGAGTGCCATCATGTGTATAGTTTTTTGTTATTAATTTTCTAGAAACTGATTTTTCTAATTCTTCTAATTTTTCGAGAAATAATTGACCGAATCTTAAAGAATTATATATAAAACAGGGATAGAATTTTCCGGGGAATGCTTTTACATAAATCTACCGATTTATCGATTTAGTTAAAACCGGTTCAAAAATTTTATTAATTTTTTGAGGATGAGTTTAATTGCCACCATGTGTATTATCTTTCAATAACAATTTATTTTTTTATGTAGGATAAGTTACTGGTTTTATATATTATATGTCAACAGTCACTTTAATTCATGGCTGTCGTAAGCTATTATATGTCAATTTAAAAATCAGTCAACAGAAGGAGAACGTTATCAAGAGACACGGTAGTGTCTTGTGCCAAGTATACGCGGAGCGAGACCGACCGTGACTCTTTTACGTGACGCAACGGGTTGCGAGTACTCGAGATGTTGAGATCTCGATAACGAGTGAACGGATCAAGTTCTAAGTAGGCTTGATCGATAGCTTGGGGTCGACTTGGGGGGAGGGATGTGTTTTAATTTTTCCGCTACGTGCCCTACGAACGAAGATATTGCGACGCAAAGTCCAAATGTGGAAATTTTATTTTAAGATACGTCGTCGTCTACGTCGACGCTCTCATCATCAATATAACATATATATAACATATATATAACGGAGAAATGTCACTTTCACTTTTTCGACACCAGAGCGGTGCTAGTATCGCCAGTTTCGATATGCATACGTATGTACTGCGCGAGTGCAGATACTTAGTGCATTCAGCGTGCTGTCACTAAGTTAACCTATCTCGAGAGACACGGTAGTACACGGGCAGCTCGGAGCTATACTGACCGTGACACTTTACGCGACGCGACAATTAACA